>NC_086238.1:1947500-2247500 GCF_036321145.2 Pelmatolapia mariae | reverse complement strand
TGACCAAATGAGAGCAATGGGTATATTCTGAGTGTTTTAATATAAGTCTCATAAGAAGGAACTGACTTTCATCAGTCATGAAGATTTTGTTCCATGACATTCTGCCTACAAGCAGAAATACATTTCAGCTACAAGCCATCAGATATTTGTTACACTGGAGAGTAGAAATCAAAACTGGACTTCAAGTACATAGCCTGAGCAATAAAGTAAAAGTCAGAGAAATTGTGAACTGCAGAGGGCAAACACTTTAAGGCAGCAGATTAAGGAGCTGCAGAGCAGGGATTACCCACCATGAATAAAATAGCACCTGCTGGGCTGGTGTTTATCTGCCTCCCTGCTCTGTATACACACTCTACCACATAGCACTCACAATAAATACATGTCTATGGCAAAGTCAGGCAGACTGAAGCAGCGTACATGTACACAAAGAATTACACCGAGAATGGAAACACGTATTCAGATACACTGAGTAAGTTCAGGTGGACATTGAGTACTTTGTTCTGTAATTTTGTGCTGTAATTATGATTGCATGCACACTGTTCTCCTTTCTTGTAATTTGAATCTTTTGGATGGTTTCCAAACGATTTGTGAGATTCTCTTTATGTTTTCTATAAAACGTGATATCATTGCAGGTGGATCCGTTGTCACTAAGTGAAAGGTTTTCTATTTCTTTCATTCTGTCATCATGTCATTAATGCACATTTATAAAATATTGCTTTAATTAATATATTTTCAACACTACACCTGCAGAAAGTAGTAGTGCTTAAAGTGGGCATACATTCACCCAGAGTTAAGTAGGGTTAACCAAACACGAGCCAAAACACTAGTATACTGTACACACTTGGCCTGTGATTTCATCTGAAAGGCCCACTTGTAATGCTATCACTCTCAAAGTCAATTTTTGCACTTTTGCTCTTATAATCCCAATTACAGAGCTCATTCAAAGTGATGGATAATGCTTCTCGTAGTGCCTAGCGAAAACAATTTGGCCGCTGTACTTGGGGAAACCTAAGAGGCGAGTCGCGCCACACACATCATTTTTCAGCTTACATTTACAGGGCTCGTAAGAGCACGGGTTGTAAAGTGACTTCTCAGTGAGTTGATTTTGGCCAAAATGGGCACTATGGTCAACACATACACACATACACTAGCAGAGAGTGAAAAGAAAAAAGTGGAGAGAGAAGGGAAATAAATAAAATATGAAGAGAGAATACAAGACACTCAGAACATTTAGGGGTGAAAAAAAAGGCAAGATCATGAAACGTTGAGTAAGGATACAGAAAGTAAGAAAGGAAAACCAAACAACAGACCAATGAGAGAAAGTAAAGGTTGATGTACCACAATTGCAGGCTCCAGGCATCGTAGCTTAGATTGAACCTTTCAGCAAGAGGCTGGTGTGGTATAAGGTAAAAAATGGGCTAGTTACACCAGGTTCCTGATGACATGAGCCCTGGGAGTGTGTGAAGTAATTCCTGCAGCTATGGTTAGCTACCAGGGGTTTGAGGTTTGGCACACATTGACGTTTCCACAGCACAAGCATGTTTTCATGTGGTATACTTCTGCTCACTATGTGAGTTTGTCCGACATCTAAAATTTTCCATCTAATTGTCAAATTAATATTTTCTAACTTTTCAAATCGTTCAGTTAATAAAATTCTGTCAGCTGAGTTGGAATAAATACATTTAATTAAATTAGACTGCACCCAGAGGAAAGAAATGATTATAAAAAAGAAAATTAAATCAAGTTAGACAGAAACACATCAACAAGAAAAGTGGAAAAAAATTGTCTAAATGTTGCTTATTACTGAAAAGAATATTACTGGTCATTTAGGTAGTGGACACATTTGCACTGAGACAGAGTAAAAGTGGTTCCATAAGAGTAGGGCACAACATGCATGACATAAATTATAAGTATGATTGATTTAATTAAACTACTAACAAATGACCCCTCTGGATCAAATAAGATATGTGATTCTGAGAATTAAAGGAATTTTCTTGATTGAACAGTTTTGTATCGATCACTGCAAAAATCCTACATTTCAGGCCACTATGATGCTGAAAGGATAATGCAGCACTTCAGTAATAAGATACCACAGCATGTGGATCGTCCAGGTTCAGTGTTCATTGCCAAAGTAGTTTTTGCCTAACCACAATTTACCACAACCTCCCACAGATTATGCAGATCTTGTTAATAGAGTCTCACTCGGGGGGTTGTGGTGAAGAAACTACAGAATATCTATTGTTATTGACAACACAATTAGCTGATAATGTGGTTATCGGGAGTTAATAGCAAGAGTTAATGTGCTACACCTAGCCTAATGGTGTGAAATATTATAATTATTATTTTTTGTCTTTTATTTCTTCTATCGATAATCTTTTTTTTTTATCAGTTTCTTACTTCTGCCATCATCTACAGATTCTTGCTCTCTCATGAAATTTAATCTTTTTCTTTCCCCTTACATCTCGTTGTGTATCATTGTGGCAGTTCGAGCCTTGTGTTCTGTTTTTTGTTTTGTTTTGTTTTTTTAAATCTGAAACCTCCACCGCTGCCTTTCTTTAAGCCTCTCTTCCTATTGTCTTCAATTGATTTGAGTTGTTTGTCTCCCTATCTGTCCCATTTTTAGCCCTTCGCCAAATCACCCTCCGCTCCTTATCTCGTCTCCTAATTTCCCTTCACCTATAATTTTATTTTTTAACACTCTCTACTGATTTTCTTTCCTCTTCCTCCATGTTCTGTCCCCTTTAAAATCGCCATGACCTTATTTAGACTGATATGAGTCTTTTATTAAGCCCCTTATCGTTCCCCTTTTATTGTCACTGTTATTTTTAATTATAATGATTACTTAACCAGGTAGGCCTGATTGAGATCAGAATTTTCGTCTTTTGCAGTGACCTGAACAAGAGAGCAGCAAACATACTCCCACAAACTGTACTCCCTTATCTCCTCTTGGTTCTTCATCTTACTGTATTTCCCACATCCCTTCTACTCGTCTTTTTACTCTTTCCTTCCAACTCTCCCAGATTTCAAACCCCTCCTCCTCTCCACGTCCCTGTGGCCGTTCCCCAGGCTGTTGGGTGTGGAGGGCGCTGGCTGGCGGGGTGATGGATGACCATTAAGGCAGCTTATTGGAAACAGTCTGATTTATGGGCAAGTGCTGCCTCGGCCTAATGGCTTCATTTCTTTCTGCCGCCACATGATGTCACAGCCAAGGTCACCGCGGCAACGGCCCCCCTTTGTTGTGGCTTCGCTCGCTGATGACCTGAGAGGGAGAGAGGGATGGAGAGGAGAGAGCGAGAGATGAAGGAGGGGAGAGAAAAGGGGGTTTGAGGTTTGTTTGCGAAAGCAGGGAGGTGATGTATGAGTGTGTGTAGGTGAAACGGGTTGAGTTTGCAGAAATGCTTTAGAATGAATTCTGTTTGGTATGGAAAATGAGTTTTTACTGCTTATCCTTCACCCTCTTCTCTAAATTGTCCTTTTTTCTTGCTCTACCTTGGTTGCACTTCCTCTCCATTTTCCTCATGCTCTCTTGTGCTCAGTAAATTGAAAACTCTTTCTCCCCCCTCTCCTCTTTCGTCGCTTTCTCTTTCTTCTTTTCCCTTTCTTCCATACCCCAATGACAGAATACGATAAAACACACACACACACATACACTCTCACACAGCTTTACGGCCTTCCCTCAGACAGCTATTACTCACTTCTACTTTAAATGAGTGCCGTCAAATATATGGGCCCGCCATTAAGAAGCCGATCAATAAAAATGCCATTAGGGGTGGAGTAAAAACGCTGATATTAGTGAAGCTCAAAACAAAATATTTGATTTTCTGTCTGATAGTTAGTGAGATGGGGCTCTTTGAAGAAGCTTTGAGCAGAGATTGGGTCAAGGGGATGTGGGTTTGCATGGTTTTGGAGGTGTACCGTGTCTTGCAGTCAGTTCTTTACCTAGGGATGTTTACTTAAATGTCTATACCACAAAAGGGTAGCGATGTCTATACCATATTCCCATCTTCTAGCCAAAATTTCTCACCAGGTTAGTCTGAGCAGGTGGCACTCTCCACTCTGCTTGAAAGTTGTGGACTATTTTACCAGCCCATTATGTTTTTATTAATAGATCTAATTAGCTTATACAGTACAAGTCTAAGATATAACTTATTGGATATAACTTAGAGATAAAGATACTGTAAGAAATTATCTTTGGTTATCTTTAAGTTTATACTCTATGTAATTTTTATATTTACCAGTGATCTGTAGTCTAGTAGTCTAATAGCTGTTTTATCTTAGAACTCAGATATTTTATATTTAGATGTTAAAATTGTAACAAACCCGATGTTTTCTTCACTATAAATGTGACGAAAAAGGAAATTTGTAGTTTTTAAAGGGTTCTATTTGATTAGTTTCTTTCTGTGAGTGTTTATACTCTGTAGCTTGCTCTAAATGCCTGTGCATGTGTGTTTTCTAAAATTAGATCAGCATTTGTCATGTGTAGCATATAAGAACATATATGTGTGTGGGGACGACTTTGTACTGTTTTGTTTAGGTTCATTTTATGCGCTCCGGCTCGTGAGTTTTAATCACTGTGTAAATACAGAAGTCTGACTTCACTGGTGATTTATTTATTGACAGACGTGGAGGGTAGACCACTGAGTTCTGGGAACCAGAGATTCTCGACCTCTACAGGATTCATGCACAATGTGTGTCACTGTGTTTTACTTTAAATGGCTGTTGAGACACAGATCACAAACTATTTTGTGTTGCTTAGTAATTGCAGAAGAGTTCAACAGTGTGCAAAACTTCAGTTTGTAAGTTTTGTGTGGTCATAATGGTCGTAACATTGTATTTCTGTATTTATATCGTTAACTTTTTTTGTCTCAAAACATTTTGTTAAACCTGGTCATCATGCACATATGCAATAAACTACATAAGATGTTAACTATTTAAATATTTAACACCACACCTTGACAGAGATATTTTCTTTGATGTTATATTCCAATCTTTCCCACGACAGTTGCAGAGCACACACAGAGAGACATATACAGCCTGAAATGCTCATTTTAGCCCAGTATTCACCTGCTTTTACATGTGGGCAACACACACATATTACATCACATTAGTAATCCCTGTTTTTGGCCATGTGCTGTTAATTTACCCTGCTGCTGTTTGTTTAGCTGTCATGACTGATGGGGTCTTCCTCTCCTGATGTTTTTGGTCACTTGTCTGTTAGCTTTATTTTTTTTATTTGGAAAGGTGTGTCTGGTCTACAAAACAGCTTCTAGACATGAGAAACTGTCCAGAATTGCTCCAGTATGTAACACAGATGTGAAAAGGATATGACTGTATTTGAATTTGAACACGATTCTGTGGTTATATGGTTTCTTAGACTTTAGAAAATAATGTTTTATATAAATGCTATTATTACATTTGTACCAAACTTAGAGCTAATATAGAACTTGTTGTGTGGACAGTTGTAACAACATGAAATAGTATTTAAGTTGGCATTTGGTGAATCAGACACGCACATACTCACACAGAAATAAAAAACGGTCCATGCTCATGTTTAAAATTCATCTACCATTCTGTCTGACACATCAGCAAATTTTTTTCAGAGATGACAAATTATTAAAATAATATTTTCACGAATATCTATGTAAACCGCTGTGTTTAGAAAAGAGAACCACGGAAAACAAAGGTAAGAATAAAGAGTTTAAGTTGCAGGCTAGTATATGTTGAAAATAACATGTAAGTAGGTGGTAAAGGTGTGACTGCAGACGGGAGCAACAGCACTCCTAAATCTCAGGCTGCTGCCCACCAAGCAATTCTCTTGATAGGCAGCACAGTATTCTTGTGATTTATGATAAAACCTTCTCTCAATTTATCACGGGTGGCAGGAATGTATAATTCAAAACATTTTCTATTTTGCTGCATGTGTTGCTTCCCTCCCTCTCACCACACCTAACACCTTTCCATCATCACTACACACCAAACGTGCTCTTCCCTTTTTTTTCTCTTTTCTTTATTTTTTAATTTGCCGAATGCACACACAGGTATTTTAAATCATGTGTGGCACGTGAGTCATTGTATGTTTCTGACTGAAGACACCTGGTGCGGGAAGATGGCACTAAAACACGATCAAATGTTCCAAAAACATGACAGCACTTCCCTCCCTCTGTGTTTGATGTTCATTTGACTGTTGCTCTAATGTTCCTGTGTAAGTGAGTATGTGTGAATGATCCGCATGGATGAGCATCTGTGTTTTTCTTGTTTCATACATTCACTTCATGTTTTTCCATCAATCGCTACCCTTTTGTGGTAGAGATGTTTGTGTGCTTCAGTGGTTCCAGGAGCTATTTTATCAAGGGCAAAATAATGCAGTGCAAAATAATCCTGGTTGAAAAGAACAGACAAAGTGCAATTAAAACACTCCTGTGAAGACAGCATCCAGGCACCCAGCAACCTCACCTGCACAATACTTGGAGCCCACCTTAAAGCTGGGTTTTCAGGAGCTGTTACAGTCCGGTGCTTTGTGGATGACCAAACAGAACACCCCCCCAGCTGGCTTTTAGGGGTGTTGATGTCATTTATCTGGTGAAGAAGGTGACTGAATTTGTGTTTGCTTTATATCAACCCCTCCAATACCAAAGTCTGCTGATAGCAGCAGCCAGGCCTTATCTCAGTGGCAAAGTAAAGATTGATGCTGCTCATCTGTGGGAATGGGGCTTTAAAAGAAATCTACCCTCCGCTCCTTCCCTACTCTTTCACTGCTGATTCCTTCTGCCTTCTTCAACCATGATATTCACACAGATCCAGCCAGCGAGCCAGCCTCACCACTTCAATAGCTCTAAAAGCTCTAGTAAAACAGGACTCAATACCTGACTTACATTAGACAGCTCATGAAGATAATTCCCTATAAACAGCTTTGCATACCTTGAGACTTAAAAGGAAAATATTTACTGTAAATTTCAAATTTTGTGTTGTTACATTAATAACAGATAGTACCTAAATTGTTTAATTATATGGAATGTCCTCTGAAAAACAATGATATAAACTATATGAACAGCTTTCTTTTCTGTTCTGTCCGGTTTTATGAACATTTAACCGAGTATTTTGGTGATAAACACTTCTGAGCTGACCTGGACTCACCCTCAAGAACTTGAATATCTCTTGCAGTATTCTTTCACATTCTTCCTGCGAGAATTTTCTTTGGAATTCATAACTGCCATTCCAAGAATATCTGGAATTTTATACAAGAAAGTATTCCCGTAGCTGCTCATTTATAGAGGGAAACAATTATGGAAGCATGGCTGATCAGAACAAATGCTGACTCAAGATGCTTGTGTATGCCCAGCAGATATCTGCTGACGTTATACTTCAGAAGTGTGTCACAGTGTGGTCATCAGTGCTTATTGAATTGCTAATTAGTGCCTAATTCCAAATCCCTGTGTAGATTATTAGTTCACCACACTGAAAGAATGGCCATTTATTGTAAAATACAAACCCAAACCCAAAGTTTGATGAGATTGTTGAATGTAAATGATTGCCATTAAACATATTCAATATAGCCAACATCCCCTCTGGTTGTATGGCAGCACCATGTGGATGGCTTACGGTCTACTATGAAAACTATGTTGTGGAGCAAGTGATGGATATCCAGTGATATGTGTTTCAATTGCATGCCCCATCCACTTATTTCCCATGGTGCCCTTGGAAGGTCAGTCAGCAATGGTGCTCCAAGCACATTCACACTCACAGACTAATTTTGCATCCTTTAATATTGCATGGATCTCATTTAGAGGATGTGGGGATGGGGTACAATACACACGCAGACATGTATGCTAGCATGCAAACACATCTATTGCTTTGTAATTTTCTTTCTCGGCAGCTCTCGGGGGTACGTTTTAGGATGCTGCAAAGGGTTTTGGATTTATCTGGTTACACATGGCAATTGGTGTCTTTGCATTTATTTGTGTGTGTTTATAAATAATTGTTTTTGTGTCATCTCCATGTATATACATGTGCAAGTTATGTATGTATGTTTGTGTATATGCATATCCCCTTGTTCTGCAAAAAAGTAATGCAAAAACCTCTTCTGCTGTTCTCTTAGTCATCAATCAACCTGCCACTTTAATTTATGTGGCACTTCTGGCTGCATCGTCGTTTATTTTGGGGGAGAAGAATATCACTGTTGCACAGCTCTGGGGAGAAGTGGCTTTGGTTTTGTAGCATACATATTGCTTTTTAACCCTTTATCGGCTCAAAGAGATTTCCTGTATTTTCTCAAAAGCAAAGCCACATTATTCTGTAGATATGCTTATGAAAGAGTTCACACTTATTTTGATAAATGTCAAAAGTTAGTGCCTAAAGCTAGGCGCCTTCTCAGAAAAAGTTTTAAAAAGTAAATAAATAAAAATAAAGATTTCCTGCTGGCTCAAGTATAGATCTGGTATAAAGTCAAATATCTAGTGTAGAATCAAGTAATTTGGTTGTATGTGATACCTAAGGTTGGCAACTTAGCAGCTTAACATGAAAAATTAGATCCGGCCAACCTGAAGATAAATACAGCAAGAATATTTGACCCACTTCTGTTTATGTATTGCGGAATCAGTCAACAAAGGTCACAGGTTATAAGTTGAGGGGTCAAGGAAGTCATGGCTAGATGAGGTCAGCATGAGGTTACTTCCGTTTGGGGATTCCAGACTATTCCTGTCCATCATATAAGGCAATCCAGAAGACCTCTTCCACCCGGAGCCTCTGCTCAAGTCCCTCCTGTCAGAGTGATGTACAGCAGAAGGCAATAGATGCTGAGAGTGCAAGAGATTGAAGGCAGTCTGTTGGGAGAAAATGTGCACACACACAAAAACGCACATACTCAGTCTCTCACTCGCACACAGACACACATACCAGACATTGAGTGCAAGGTTATTTGCAAAATGTATGTCAGTAGCTGCAAAATTATATTATTCATATGTGATAAAGCATTAGAAAAGTTGATTCAAGCAATTTTCCTCAAAAAGCATTTTTTTATTTATCCGCTCATGATAATGTAGCTGGTATTTAAAAGTTAGTAATAGACTGTTGCAAAATTGGGTAGCACTTTATAATAATGTCACACTATTAACAATTATTAATGTATAAGTAATTCATCATTAATATAGGATTATTCCTCCTTCGTATGCCATTTATTAATACAAATATATTATTATGGCTATGATTTTGATTATTACTAGCAGTGATGTAGTGGTAGTGATAGCTATACGCAGTTACACGTACATGGTGTTATAGTAACAGATGGATAAATATATCTGTATATATAAATGACATATCAAGGAGTGGTAATGATATATAAATGATGAATTAAGCACTCGCTAATACCTTAATAATACCTGTCTGATGCCTAATAAAGTGACATTATTATAAAGTGCTACCCAAAATGTAGAATTATTGGTAGTTATTAAAAAAAAATGATGCTAGGGACCTTCAGCTTTACTACTTTTTCTAGCAGCCAATAGTTTTTTTGGTTTTTCTGTTTTTATTCTTTGGGGGGGGGAGGGGGGGGTTGTTGTTGTTGTTCTTCTTTGAAATATTCAAATAATATAAATCTGTCAGATTTCATCACACATGCACTTAGCTGTTACAGCCTGGAAGGCAATCTTCACTTCTGTTATGCTGTAACAGCTTAATGTATGTGAAGAAGGTGATGCAATGAGCCTCCCTGTTTTATTTACTGCGTGAATCACAGTAAGCCTGGATTCACTGTCGCTACCAGCTAAATGCTACATGCTACGTGCTAATCTCCAGAGTATAACTTGATACAGGCAGAGCAGATCTCTCCACCCTGCTCCAGGGATCTTTATCTTTGCAACGGGATTGAATTATTTCTTCTTGCTTAGCTGGAGGAATCGAGTTACAGTGACCATAATGCACAACAACATACTGCTTCTGTCATAGACATGTGTTAGATTAGCAGGGCACACAGCAAGATGCTAATTTAGCAACAAGTCACATGCTACACTTACTATTGGAACTATTAGAGGGAAATCACAGTGGCACAGAAAACCAAGCTCAGGAGAAGAAAAATATTTCCCATATTCTTTCGACAAAGACATTTTCACAATGGCTTCTAAACTTAAGAGTACTGTGTGCAGCTTTATTGATTTTTTTTCCTTTTTTTTTTTTTTTAGCAGTGTCCGGGAGATGGCGCCGAGAAAATGAGGTCTGGCTTGAAGGTTTATGTCCTGCCACAGTTAGAAGGAAATGTGAGCTGAGGATTCAGCTGGCCTTTTATTGTAAATGCGCTCCCTCTAGATGGGCTTAAAGTGTCTGTTTTCCTGGCTATAGGAGGGGAATTAAATATGAAGGGTATCAGTAAATGAGCAGGAAGACTCCAAACGAGTGCTTAGGGACAGTTTTCCATTATTGTCATCTATTATCCCGGACAGATAGCGATATCGGCCTTTGAGCCGTCGATTTGCAATCCACTGCACATTGGTGGCAGGCTGACAGGTTATGGGTTATGTGAAAACAAAATAGCACAGTTAACTCTAGGGATAATTTGGGCTATTTTAATCCAGTCAAATACAGAGCATTTTTAACTGATGCACATCGTAAAACAGTACTCCAAAGCGGCACAACAAGGCTTCCAGTTCATGATTAAATAACCATCTGGTGTTGAACTGTTGAATGTGTACTGCTATACAGTTCTCCATATTCTCAACTATTCTTTTCTCTCTCTATGGCACACATGCTGGGTATATTTGGTAATATTCAAGCAAGTCGAAAACATAAAATGATGTGAAATCTGATAGATTAACCTATGTCTAATGGCATTAGATTAGATATTCATAAGATTAAGTAAAGCTTTGACCAGATAATCTTGCCAAGCATTCACCACCTTAACGTCACTTGTTACTCTAAGTATTCTCACTGGATGTATTTCCTGTGTCAGATACTAGCTTCGTTTTGAGCTCACCGCTGCGTGGCCGCTATAAAGCGTTGGTCTGTACACAGACAGTCACTCTGAATAATAGGCCTGCAAGCCATAAATGTCAGCCCTTTAAATCACACACGGGCCAGCACTGTGTCTCAGAGAGAGAATCCTTCATCACTGCTTAAACTACAGCCGCCCATTTATTTATTATGTGTATGTTTATAAATCACTAAGGAGACCCCGCATTCCTGAAGCCTGTAAAAGTGAGTGAAAGAAAGAATAAGATGTACATTGGAAAGAGAGGTTTGAAAAAATAAGCAGGGTAAAATGAAAATGTGTGAAGAGTGGTACAAATCAACATTATATTTAATTGTTTATATTTTCAGAAATGATGAGAAATATTTTCTAAAAACTTGTTGTTTCTTTACACGTCGCATGGAATTCTTATTTTAATGTTTTTGATTTTTATTTAATAAATTTTAATCCAGTTCGTAAGAATCTGCTGTCTACCTGAGGAGTTTGTTGATGAGGAAAATGTTTTCACTTTCCAACCAAATTTAGGGATTTTTTTTTAAAGGGATTTCTTTTTCTAGATGTTTTTTGTAACAACCTGAGAATTCTACTTTAAACTTTTCAGTCTATCTTCAATGTTGTTTAGACATCTGGAAGGGAGATCAGTTTCTTACTCAGGTATATTAACAGTAAGTTTTTATAGTAAAACTATGTTGGATACTATTAAGATGTAAGAGGATAATTAAAAATGTTTTTAAAATGATATTTTCCATACATTTGCTGTATGTGTTTAAGGTAAATTCTAATCTCAAATGGGTTTTTTTGTATGATTTTAATTTCTCTTCATCTGCCCAGATGTTCCAGTTAGGTAAAGCCAAGAAAGTAAACTGACCAGTGGGGCTTTGCTGTGAAACCATTATTCCACTGTTTCATTAACGTCTTAGTAAATCCATGCCATTTGCAGTTGCTCTTACCTATTCACTATGCTTTTTGAGCAACATAATCTGTAATATAGAGAACTAAAAATCACTTAGTTTCTCAGTGGTTGCAGTCAGGTATTTATCTAAAGCATTATGGTCCACTGATCATTGAGGGGGCTTGATGGTCCTCGTTTACAGTGTTCCATGAAGTGCCTTTAATCATAGTAGTACAACAGAAAAATGTTGAAGTGCACAGTATTATGAAGTTTGATTTTGCACAGCTGTGTCTGTGCCAAAAATCCATTCAATCCATGTAAGTATAAATGAACTCAAAAGTTATGCACATAACCTACATAGTCTAAGTGAAAGACATAACACATATTTTACTGTGAAAGCTATAACCATAGACTCCATACACCAGTTGCTTCACCAGTGATATCATACCGGTGTCTATGAAGTGTTTAGCTACACCACCATTCTCCTGAGACTAGCACACTTTTTTATGGACAATTAATATTAACACAGAAATGACAGTGAATTCCCCGGCTTCACCCAGGAGTGTCTCTCCACAGGCAAAAAAAAAAACCTCCACTAAGACTACTCGTCTGAAGATCAGTCAAAATAAGCCAGTTGGGTCTTTCATCCTTTGCTTTTACAGTCTTGGAGATTTATGATGTACAGCAGTGAGATGTACAATTGCCCAGTATATGTATATGCATGCTTTTAGTCTTTCATTCCCCCTCATAAAAGACGACACATTCCAAGATTTTACTCAACCGTTGGTTCCTTTATGTTTTCCTTGAGGGTTTGAGACGGCATTTCGTGTCTTTGTTCCTTTTAAGCAAATACTTACTTCTGTCTCTAAGTAAGACACAAAAAATCACAGCCATTTAACCTCCTAAGACCCGAACTCTTCCACGGCATGCATTTTTAATTTCTCTTTGATATTTGGGCATATTGGGGCCCGATGAATGTAAAAACAAAGAATTACCAAATTTTTTTTTTTTACCTAATTTTTGTTTCTGAGACAAATGAGAGCCACATATGAGGATATTTGTTTAAAATTTCGATAGAACAGTAGCAGTATAATGTCCTTGTAAGTGGATATCAGGCAGTTGTAGAGCAAAAATTGAGTATTTTGGTCTAAATAGCCCAAAATGTGATGTCCACATATGTGGACGCCAGGTCCTAGGAGGTTAAGATGCAGGGATTTGCGATGTTTTGACCAAATGTTTGAACTACATAAAGGAAATGATCCTTGTGTTACAGAAAACAAATATGGCAGTGCATTTAGAAACAAAGACAAAAAAAATCTTTAAAACATATCTGTACACTTTCTTTCTTTCTCTCTCTCTCTCCTCTCTCTCACACACGCACACACACACACACGCAGACAGAACAGGATTCATTCTCACTGGGAAGTGTATACTTCCATTAAATACACAATCCCCAGTCCACTTTCTCTTTTCCCAGGCTGCTTTATTTTCCCTCAGGTCCTGTAGGGAGTTTGATTTTAGACTCAAGAAACCACATCTCATCAGCTCCTTAGAACCTGTGAGCCTTTAGTTGTGAACCCCCTCAAATTTCAGATTTGGCATTAGTGTATTTTTGTCTGGAAGTTGTGGCCTTAACCCTTGAACTCTTTTCCACTGGGTGCTTGTCAGATTGCCAATCTTAGACTGTTCCCTCAAGCGCAAATAGAAAGTAAAGTAGAAATAGTATTAAAATTTTATGTTTGGTTATAGCCACAAACCCTCAACTTCAGTTTAGCTTGGATCCACAAGTTTTCAGCACATTTGTTTCTATCATATTTGTTGATGCTGATAAAGCAATGCATCAGTCACTTTGATTAGAAGTCATTTAGAGTTGGAGCACAACTGTAATTCATTGGCTTAGTCACACTACAGTAAAAGATAGGACATCACCCTCCTTGTTCCTTGGTAGCCATCAAAAACATTGGTGGTTTCCCAGTGATTGCATTGATTTTTCTTTTTTCTTTTTTTTTTCTTTTGCATTCGGTAAAACCCTTAAATCTGGTCAACCACTAATAGCAAGGCGATTACGCAGGTCATCTTGGTGTGAGTCGACCTGTCTGCAAACAATCACTCTCAGAGATATTGGTGAAGGTTTGAAAACAATTGTCATCTAATTTATTAACGCTGACTGACTGATTGTGACGTGTTGACATCCTGAGTCAGTCTGCAGTGTGTCTTTTTGAAATAGGTGATTTGACTCAGCTGGTTGCCAACTGGTTGTATTCTGGTTATATTCCTATATAAAAGCAAGGTTGCTCAGCACCTATGACAAGGTTGCTGTTCTAAATCACCATCCTGCAACAACTATGTCACTATTTGTGGATGAATTTCTGAATTTCTCTTTTAAATCTATGTTGGGACTCTGAATATAAGTAGTTAACGTAAATCACTGTGTTTAGATATAACAGATTTGCACAGCAAAGCAAGTTGCTTTGAAGATGGCAAATCACAGCAAGTGGTCGCAGACCTGGTCCCGTCTTTGAAGCAACTATTTCAAGAGCAGTTCATTGCACACAGACAGTTTTCTCTAGTATGACTATTGCATGAACTTGCAAAGTGTTCGAGTGTAAGGAATTCAGCATATGTAGAAATCTGCCTTCTGCATTAAACCTTCATTCTTGAACTACTTAGTACTTGAACTGTTTTCCTCAAGGCTACTTGACCAGTACATATGTATGTCAATACATACCCTGGCCTTTTCTTAATTGAGACATATCTGTATTGAGCAGACAAATCTACAAGTCACTCACTGAATATGAAAAATGGAGCATGGGAAGGAGAGGAGAGGGTGGGAAGAGAGATCAATGATATGGATCTGCATGTACAGACTAAACCCAAGCCTCCATCCTGTGTGTGTATGTGCTTGTGTCTGCATGTGTGTATGTTGCAGGTTCTGCAGCCTTATTGGACAGCTGAATGAGTAATGGCGTCGTCTCAGACTGGGCAATTACCACCAGTGCTCGTTTATTAAAAAGGGGTTGGAGAGATGGAGAAAGGAGGATGGTGCTCTGGTGCTGAGGGAATGTGGGATGAATAGATAAAAAAACTGGAAATTTTAAAATTATTTTATATATAATTCATTTTAATGTCCATCAAATCTACATTTAAACCCTTTCAGTACAAAGATTTAATGCTTTATTTAGGTCCTCTGTTTGGGGTTTTAGTGGTTATGCATAACTAAAGATTACCTTTCTATATTGCCCTTGTTAAAGAACCGTTTATCTTAACTACCACCACCTTACATGTTATTGATTTTAAGTTCCTATTATTTCATCTTGCTAAAGATAAACTGTCCATCACTAGGGTTGGGAATTGATACGAATTTAGGAATTCTGATTCCATTATCGACATCATTTATTGATTCAATTCCTTATCCATTTTCTTGTCTATTGTCATTGGGTTCTCGTTGGCTCCGTTTTGAGAGTGACCACCATTGCTAAGCACCAATAAAGAAATGACATTTATGCTAATGAATTGCATACCGTGGTTCAAATGTTTGTGCATGTTCCTTAAGGTTTTTCACCTCTTTGTTGTGGTCAGTGTTGAAGTTGTTACTCAAAAAGGTCATTATTACACGGATCACACAAACCACTTTTCTTAAAAAATAATGCAGTATGTTATTTAATTATTCCTGGGAAAAAGTCGTTCGTTATACTACTTACATTTCTACTAGTACTGTAACTACTCATTACATTACTTTTATGTTACTCTGTGAAACAGCTTAAACAAACTGTCTCATAATCACAATTTAACAATATAAACCTAAGGCTACAACCCCTCCAAACAACACAAATCCCTAATGAGGACATATCTCTAAGGTCGCCACAGAGATTCTGTTTTAGAAATGTGAACAGGTAAAAATGGAGAATGCAGCCTGACTGCTCGTCTGCTTGTTACCTGTTGAAGTTCAGGGTCTGCCTACTGGGGTCAGCATTCACTCAGCTTTCATTTTGGGTTCTTGGCTAGCTTAGCATTAGCGTGCTGTCTTGGCAGATGCTTGCAAAGAACCGAAGTTGTTCAGCAGCATAATGCAGTTGTTTCTGTCCTTGATGCCGTTTTCCACTTTACCATTTATCTTGTCGTTTTGTGTAATAAAAATAAATATTCATATCCGTGCCATGTTTTCTACAAGAACCAGTTCTCAATTCTCATCCACCGCTGTCCTCACTGACAGCTGATTTGCACAGAAGCTAACAGTGCTCACCAAACTAATTTTAAGATTTTAGGAGTCTCATTATCAACAAAGTTATTTAAATTAAGCTCCCAGCTTGTTAACCAGAAAGTGGAGTTAACTAGCTGGAGTTTGAAAATAACAGTTTTCAAGAGAATTTTTAGTTTGGAAGACTTCCATGTTCTTAAAGAGTATCGTTATTATGTACTGTGCTTCTATGGGCTGTTTAGTACTGAGACCGAATGTGAAAGCTTACAACATGGACTAGCAACAAAGTGAATGTAACACTGAGCCGAAGAGAGACACAATCAAAGCTCAACACTGAGTAATGTGAAAATTTACATTTAAAGATTCTGAGTGTTGAGTGTGATGCCACTTTCCATAATTTCCTATTCTATTTCTGAAGTTGTGAACTTTGGATCAAGTATCGAATCGTAAAACTCTATCTAGCTTAATTCTGAATTTAACTAACTACAGAAACAAATAATATTCCTCCTGCACACTATTTCTCTGCTTTTTCCTTTCCATTTTGCATTCTTCTTCCCATTTCTCGCTTCCTCTCTTTTCTCGCCCTGTCTGTCTGCATGTCTAAAATGCTAAGAAAACATTGTGGCTATGTAGGCTATGCTGAGAATCAGTCAGCAGCTGCTTGGTGATCAATGGGAAAGAAAACAAGTCCTAGCCAAAGGAATTTGGGTTTTGAACTCTGTTCATAACTTAGAAACCATGCCACGGAGGAAAACCATCTGACAAATGATAGATGACTGAGATGGCTGTGCTCCTATCTATGCATCCATCAGTCGAAATACTATATGTAAAAATGCAGATTTCTATTCATACATTTAGAGAGTGTTTATATTAGATAGAGAAAGAAATGGTAAAGAAGGCCTCATTTGCCCTTGTCTATTTCAACATCCTGCCTCAAAATAACCCCCTACCCCACACTTCCATCACATGAGTAATCATACAGTAGCACATCCCTTCTCTTATGTATACACACATTCATAGTTTGGCAAGACATGCTTGACTCATGACTCAACCCCAGACGCCTGCCAATGCCACTGTGTTGGTCTAGTGGTGCCACAGCACTCAGAGAGTCCTCGCTCTGTCCCTGCCGTGTCACGAATCCACACAGAAGGCATATTGTTAATCATGCTTGGGAAAGACCAGAGTTCAAGGACATTAATAGCTACGATGTGTAATTTCCCTCCCCTCCACATCCTACTCATTCAGCTTTTTGGGAAATTTGGGTTTAAGAAACAAGGATAATTCATCTGGGAAAGTACCATTGACAAAACTTGACTGTACTACTGGAAAGCAATTGTTAACTAGTGAATTATTAGAATGCCGTTGGTTTGTTTCTTTTTAACATCACCAGTTTAAAACCCATTACTAAAATGTGAAATGAATTGTGCCAAAAGACTTAAAGAGAATACTTAGGATGAGTCTGAGGTGGGCGCCTTAAAATAGTGCATGTTTAAGTTTAGAGTAACAGAATAAAACCTGTAAATAAGCCAGACTGCCGCAAAGCTAGCCTGGAATCAGATGTTTATCCTTGTTTTTATTTGCTGAAATGTTCCCTTCCAAATTTCATATATACTGGAAGTCAAATTTCCTATTTTGTTGGCCAAAAAGAAGAACTAGTTTGCTTGATTTTGCAGAGGCATATACATTTCATGTGAAGTAAACTCTTAAAGAATTAAGAGAATAGGTTCTTGCCCACAAAGAAGCAAGCCTACACTAACATACATACTGCTATAAATATAAACACTCCATCGTCTCTGGTCTCTGATCACCTCACAACTGTTTAACCCTCCTTTTCCTTCAACACGAAGGGTACGCCACTGTGTGCCAGCATCTCATCTTACGTGCCACAGAGGAGCTTGAGACTATTAGCCTGAGCTTGTCTCTTTTGTGCTAATTGGCAAATCCAGCATCAACTTCGCTATTGTTTAATTAGTCTTAATTAGTCTTAACAAGATAACTGAACACCATTAAACAACATTCAAGTGACCCCATCAAGGATTTAATAATTAAAGCAAAAAAAAAAAAAATCTTGTTCAAGACTTTTTCTAAGACTTTTCTCTAGTAGACAAATGAGGTAACTTTTAATGTTACCGCCAATGTTATCGCCTGTGCACAGATCTCTATTTTCAACTGTTGCAAAGTAACATAAAAGCAGAATTATGATAATTGCTTTGTTGTAAAAAAGTATGTTAGCTTAATGTCGATAATACTTTAAATCATATAGTGGGTGTAAACTAGTGTAAAGAATAGAAAATATTAAACAGTCAGTAAAAATATACTATTTAGCATAAGCTTTTATATGGTACACAATACATAATGTAATGTTATCACTAAGTTTTATCTTCTAAAATGTACATTTGCCTTTATTTTCGCTTTGTATTTAAACAGTTCATCTTAAAATTGCAACACTATTGTCGAACACATCTTTTTATTTAATTTATAAGAGAGCAAGTTATTCACAGATACCAACTCAAGGTAAGGGGAGAAATACACCTATCTACATGCATAAAAGTGCTTAACTCTCACATATAAAGACATATAAAGACAAGGCCATTGTTTCATCAGAGGTGTCACACATCTGAATTGAAATCAGCATCCTTCTCCACTTCAGTCTTCAGGCCTTTACCGCCCTCTTCTTCTTTTATTTTTATGTAAAACACATTGTGAAAGGTCAGTGAAGAGAAGCAGCAGAGAAGAAACGAGAGCATGAGAGAGTCGAGTGTGCGTGCATGTGTTCATGCATGTATGTATATATATTTGTGCATGTGTGCCTGTGCTTATGAGTGTAATTCCTTGGTATGTGTATGTGTGTGTGCATGTGTGTTTTCAGAGGGGGTAAAACTCTGTCTCCTATGCATGCTGTGCTCATTGAGAAGTGGTGTCTTGTGCCTAGGGGGGCTGCCAGGGAGAGGGCAGGCGGGCGGCCAGGCGCCAAAGAAAGAGGTCACATCCATATTCATCGCATTGGACATGCACATGTAAACCACTTTTAATATGCCGTGACAGGGCAAAGTTGTGTTGAGGCGGAAGGACAGAGAGAAAGAGGGTGAGGGAAAAGCAGAAATGATGACAAATATGGAAGGAATATTTGTGAGAAAAGTCCACATGTGCATCTTCATCGCGGTCTAAGTGACTTCCTGGTGAATCTCAGTGACCTGCAAAATCCAATTATAGGCAGGCAGTGTAAAATAAGTCTTATTAGAAAGAAAGGAGAACCATACGCTTGCACACACACGGTCTAAGATATATGTAGCATTCAAAATTTTTAACACATTTAAATTGACTTATGTACATAAATCTGATAGAAAGGATGGAAAAACTCTTTACTGGCTTTAAACACATATAACGATTCCTAAAGTGCTACACTGCAGATATTTCCAGCTAATTAAAAAACTCAATCTTTATCAAAAGACTGGAAAACACAAAAGGAATGCCTGTTTTAATAGGGCACTTTGAGGTCAGTGGGGGCATATCATCTTCACATCATAACAGGAGGCCCAGGTAGGCAGTTATGACAATGTGGCATTATATGGCAGCTTTTGAAGTCTACCAGTGACAGCCCCTCAATGTAACCGTCTGTCACAAGTCACTGCTTTGAAGTTGGCAATGATGAAAAAGAACAAAAACCAGGCAAAAAAACCCCAAAACAATCCATTAAGATTATGGAGTCATGTCAAAGCAGCATTTTAGAGATTTGGAGAAGGAGTGTAGATGCTGTGTGTGGTGTATACAGTGGTATTTGGACTCTGAGACAGTATATTGTAGTGTTCTATATATAGACAGAAAGGAGCTGAGGATCTCTTTAGCGTTGGGAAGGCAGTTTAGATAGAAGTGGAATAATAGGACCTTTCTCCAGGACACTTAACCCCCTGATATCCTGCTGGATTGCCCTTTTGATAATGGCACCACTTACTGTCTCTCTGTCATGAAGCACTCTCTTCAATCCTTACCTGTAGGGCCTACATTGGACCATCCCTGGGGTGGAAAATAGTCACAGTGGGGGTTTTACTCTAGGGATGGGGTTTTCTAGTAACCCTACTCTTAACTTTTCAGACAACGCCAGGGTCCCCTGGGCATCCCCCACCCTTTATGGGCTTTAATTCCAACAAAAGTTAAAGTTGCGACAGGAGCTTCCCTAAGCGGACAAATTATGCTATCGGTTTCCCTGCTGTTGTTGGTGTATAAAAGCACCTTGCTTCTGTTAAAAAAAGGAAGTGAATCTCTC
This sequence comes from Pelmatolapia mariae, assembly GCF_036321145.2. Lineage (NCBI taxonomy): Eukaryota > Metazoa > Chordata > Actinopteri > Cichliformes > Cichlidae > Pelmatolapia > Pelmatolapia mariae. Next base: position 2,227,192 of record NC_086238.1, on the reverse strand, counting down.
CATCTGGAAATCTGTTTGAAGTCAGTTAAAACAAAGCTGACCTAAATTTGTGCGCACATTTGTTCTGTCAAGAGTTAAATTTGCATTGTTTAATGGAAGATAGTGAGTTTAATCCCGGTGCATAACGCAGCACTGCCATTGTTAATGGGGCAATCAAGGTGACAGGTTTATCCTGTCCAGCAGAGCACTGGGTAGTGAATCTTTCTGGGCTCTAACCTCCAGCTTGCCTCAAACAGTGGGGAATCCTCCTCAATCACTATGAGTGGGTCTTCTCAGCTTCACTCATATTTTAACCACCAGCCCCACACCACGGGGTGCTGTGTAACGGCCCGTCAGTGGCTGTAACCTAAGCACCAAAATGGCTTTTTGACAATGTATCTTGTGTTGTTTTAAGAACCCCCGTCTGTCTTGACCAGACCCCACCTCCACAAAATATGATTTAATCATTTCTCTCACTTACTTTTCTCAGCATGAGAGCAAAAAGGAAGACAGAAAAAGAAACTGAGAGGGGCTGGGGGGAGGCATTCCAAAGTGGTGAAGAAGGAGAGACATTACAGCAGTTATTTCCGCAGCAAAGAGAAGAAAACCTCTTACAAGGCACTTCTTAATAGGAGCTGGTCGCCAAGGCTAAAGCCAAGCTACTCCTCTTAAGAAATCCTCTGGGTGAAAATATGAGCAGGCTTTTAATCAAGAGGCAGTGGACGTTATACAAACAACAGTCTATGCTGATGTCATTCTGAAAAATCTCCACTTTTAAAACTCAGACCTCTAGTCCATTATTTACATTCTTTTTTTTTTCTTTTTTAAGTGTGTTTTGGAAAAAAAATTAAGATTGTATCTCATACAGATTGTAGCTTATAAAACTGTTGTGTCACTTGGTATTTTTCAAAACTTCCACATAACAACTAAAAAAACAACAACTTGTAATGTCAGTCTTCTAAAATGCATTGAAATTGCCAACGTTGCACAAGAGATGATCTCATGTTTATAGTCACATCTTGCTTGTTGCAAATTTCTGGGAGCAGGCCCTGATTCCTGTCTGTGCTCATCTCTTCTGATCCCACTTTTCTCCTCAGGAGTATATCGTTCCCCACCCTGCCTGCATCAGTGGTTGACACCCACTTAAGAGCTCTGAAGCACAGTGTACACATTACCACAAGTGTTGTTACTGTTACCAGGGACTGTCTTACCCTCTGTAATGAGTTGCAAATCTGACAGAAGCCCAGTTTGTAATAATGTGTGGATGCTGTGGTACATCATCCTTATAACTGTCTGCCGATGTTGATATAAACTACTGTGTTAAAAGCGTGAACCCCTGATTTCTTTCTATTTTGTTTCCCAAATAAGACTTTGTTATCTTTTTAAAGTGGCCGTGAGCAACAATTCTCCAGGCTTTCTAAAGGTCTTCCAAAGATTTTCTTTCAACATTGGCTGCTTTTTCAATCATTAGTCCAGTCCATGACCGTTTTCAGAGGAATGTTTTGATTTATTTGTTTTTTTGGTTAAGCCACTAACACTGATCTATGAATCCATAGACCAGCGTCATGTTTTCACATAACATTGAGCAAGGAACACATTTTAAATGTATTTGTTGGCACAAATAGAGCAGGTGGTAGATCACCTACCAATCGGAAGGTTGGTGGTTCGATCCCTGTCTGCTCCAGTCTGCATGCCAAATATCCTTGGGCAAGATATTAACCCCAAGATGCTCTCTGATGGATCCATCGGAGTATGAATGTGTGTGAATGTATGATAGAAAGAACTTACATAGGAAGAGCCTAGAAAAAAGTGCTTATGTTAATGACTGAATGAGACAAGTTGTGTAAAGTGCTTTGACTGCTCAGATAAAGTAGAAACGTTCTATATAAAGAACCAGTCCATTTACCATGGACAGGCTGCTAGCAACAAAGTATTGTTGGTAGCAGCGTGTTGCAAAAACACATAATTTGTTTCCATCTGTTCTTTAGTTGAATGTATGAATGTGGAGTCCCAAAGATGACACACTTTGAGAAGCATAGAATAGTGTTTTTGCACCAAGCAAAGTGATTCCCTGTTAGTTGACAACGTGCCCAACGTGTGTGCAGTGTGTCTTTTAAAAAACTGAGGAAACTGGACAAATAGAAGATGAAAGAAAAAGTGATAGTCCTCATAACTATCTAGAACATATGAACAGCATCTGAAGGTTACGTCCTCAAGAACCTTATTTATCCAGTAAATCACACAGAACCCGAGAGATATATTTGGCCACAGTTGATCTAGCTACAGTACTGTTCAATATAGCCTGATCACAAATAGTCCCACTGGAAGGGCAACTGTCAAAAAGAAGAAAAGGAAATGGGGAGAAAACCTTTCCTCCATTCCACCAATACTGTTTCTCTGTCCGGGCAGTCCGACTTGGATAGCACTAAGTAGCACAGACACTGAAACCTAGCATCAGTATAGCTTACTGTGGCTTGAGCGACTTCCTGCTGCTCTCTATGCAATGTTCGTATCTGTTTAATACTGTTTGCATGTACTTAAAATGCATGTATTGTGAGGTCCCCCACAAGTGGTTCAATCTAAACTCATTTACCAGAAGAGTGTATAAGCAGGGCTCGTAAAATCGCTAGCCCGACGTCCCGGGGCTAACGATTTTTCCAGTCGGGCTACCAAAATCTAACTCAGTCCTGCCCGTTGGGCTATCATAGGAAGGAAAAATATGTGTCAATGCTTTTGCATTCCTTCGCAAATGTCGCAAATGGTAATTTTGTCATTGGCATCGATGAGCCACTGTCAATATGTGACATATTGAAATCGCGTTTGAATTTGCATTTGTTTTTTGCTTTCACTTTCACTTTGCGATCGCGCGAACTGTGTATAGAGAGCCGCTGTACTGATTGGTGAGTGACAGATTAATTGCGCACCAATTCCTCTGACATCGTCTTATCACTCATTAGCTTACTATTCAAATGTGACAAGTGAAATCTCCCGCAGCAAGCTTAAACATGTGATAGAGGTTGATTGCGCAGAGAATCGCTGACCGTTATGTGTGTGAAATCCATCTGTGTAAAAACAGATGGATTTACGCAGGTATTTTAGTTCTGCAGAGCCAAATAAGACAGGTCAGGGTGAAGAAGGGGCAGCCAAAGAAAACCCTACCACAAAATGGAAAAGTTATGACAAATCAGACTATGAGGCAAAAAAGCGTAGCTGTTTTGGTTTCATGGACAAAAGAATTTCTGTGGCTGGAATATGACGAGCTAAATAACATAATGTTCTGCCGGGTGTGTCGTGAGTTTCCCTTGATTTCTGAGTCGACAAGCGCCTTTGTTACTGGGACCAGTCTTTTTAAGAAAGACCCCATCAGAATGCATGAGAAATGCAAGAAATGCATTATTGCTCAATCTGCAGTATCTTTCCCAGGACAAACACCAATTGCACAAAACATACTAAAAATAAACCAAGCACAACAAGAAGTCTTGAAAAAGCTGTTTAGAACAGCGTACTATGTTGCAAAGAGTGAACTACCATTGGCAAAATTTAGCAGTCTTTGCAAACTTCAAAAAGCAAATGGCCAAGATCTTGGTTCCACTTGCCTCTTACCTGTAACTTCAGTGGAAATTTCAGATTCAGGATCTGACACAGACTGATTCATGTTCTACACAGTTCTGACAAGTTCATAGAAATTTCTGTTCAATTAGAACCAAGTATTTGAGTTGATGATTGTAATTTGATGTTTTGTTTCCTTCACAATATTATACTTTAATGTATAATATTGTAAAGGAAAAAAAAACATAAATCAAAAAATCCTTCTCTTTTTTATTCAGGCTACTTAAATTTATTTTGGGCTACCAAAAATTGAAGCGTGCCTGCCCGAAGGGCTACCAGGGATTTTGAAATTTTGCGAGCCCTGATAAGATACAGTGTTGGGATCGTTACTCAAGAAAAGTGATGTATTACACATTACTCGTTATGTTTCTTCACGTGCCGATAACTGAAGGAACTATGTAACGTATGTAAAGACATAATTGTGACTGCAATGTAATGATTGAATTCAGTAATTGGTTACATTACTAAATTACTGAAAAATGTAACGTGAGTACAGTAACACACGTTTCTGCCCACTTGATGAATGTAAGTTCACAACTCTCACTTTAGTACTGTATTGGACTTTGCCAAAAAATACTGAGCCACTCTTTTCCAATGGTTTAGTGATGCCAAGCTTTTTTCCAACAGTGCAGCTTTGTCTGTCTGTGTATTCCCCCCACACTCATTCCCCACTGGAACTGCTTCCTGCAGGATTAATAGATGAGGTTAAAACACACAGTAAAATTGCAGACTGTAACACTAAATTAATAAGCTAAAAGAGTCTAAAAGTCTTTGTAGAGTTGCAGAGATGTGTGGTATTTCCTGCTAATTTGGCATGCAATCAAGCTTTTCATATCGGAGTTAAAAAGGTACAGGTTAATGCTGCTTCAGATTTTGCAGCATTAACTCTTTGAGAAACAGTGTGTAGCGTCTCTCAAGCCACCCAGTCTTTTGCTATGATTAATGAACAGCTAGTAAAGGTCAACACATAATAAACTGAACTGCCTTTACATTAGATTTTCCTGACATCAAATTTAGATAAATTTATTTTTCATTGATCTTAAACAATAGGTCACAGAGAGACAGTTTGCCTCAGCAGGTTCAGCTTTGTCCGAGGAACACAGTTTCACCATATTGTTTGGTTGTTCAAGGGCTGACACTTGATAATGCCAGTGCTCACTTCTTGGAAACCTACCACTCTAATTCTCATGGCACAGAAGAGACTTGTATCCTCAGCACTTTTGTGGGTCTTCACAAGAAAAAACTGTCATCGATGCCAGTTTCCTTTCAGTGTGTCCTTGCCCCTTCACACTGCACAGCTCCTTTTTTCACCCCTCTAGTGCCTAACCAACCTGCGGTAATAATGACGAACATCATTTATGCAAATGTAATTAGTGCGAGAAACATGAGAGTGAAGCACAGGGCGCCAATGGAAATTTATCACTGAACACCCAGGCTCTAAACATTCAATTAAAATATTGAATTTCAGTGGATTTAATCTAAACGTAATAAATTAAGAAGTGGAAGAAGAGTTTGCAGCAGAGCAGGCTGACATTTGGCTGTCACTATCACACTTGGAGATGGTCACTGATTCCACGTCCTTACCTTAACCCTTCAAAATGCAGATGGTGGGCAGAAAGACAAGGAGAGAAGGTGATGTCTGGCTCTTATCTCTGTATCTGGGTCAGTGTTTTGTCGAAGCGTGGAAGGGTGAGATTGGGCTACAGTGCTGAGACAAACTAGTGCTGCACACCACAGGCTTTAATGTTTGATCATTTGATATCAACCATGTATATGACGTGTTTAACTGCTGTTAAACATATCGTTGTAAGCCTTCGTGGCTTTGAAACTACAGTCTTTACCAGGGAGCACAACAGGAGATTGGTAAAACAGGAAAGAGGGGAGGACACAGACACCGTCGTTGGAAGAGAAAGTCTGGATTTCAGGAAAGCATCCATCACAAGTCAGGAGCAGCGTCAGCTTGGATGACACAAAATCACATATGGAGTCCTTCTTCAGGGACAGAAAAAAGTAATTAGCTGGGCTCAGATACGACATTTTCTGTCCTCTAGAGCTGTTTTTCATATTCTTTATATTCTCAGGTCTATTAGATTTACACCGATGGTCTGCAGATGCAGTAAGTTCATCAGAACAAAGTGTTTATAAAATGAAACCAATGAGTTAAAAGGCCACTTAGTTGGTAACATTTTATGCAACCAGAGAGTTTGTTGAGGTTAGAATTTATTTCATCCACAGTCCTTGTAACACTCTGATATGACAGCACAGAGATGAAATCACAGAAACGTTTCTCTTCCATTTCAACTAATCTTTTTTCTCATCATCTCAGACGAAACCGTTCTAACACTGACAAATACATCTGGTGTTCGGTAGTGTCACCACACCTAACAGAGCAAATGTTCACTAAGTAAAATACCACTCAGTTCTTCTAAACATTTGACCATCGCTTAAATTAAGATAATGATTAGCTGTACTTCAATAAATATCACGATGATAATAGATGTTTGGTGAATTAAGTGCTTGCACTATAAGAGCTTGATAAAGTGGATATATTGAAAGTTGTGTGACCCTATAATGCAAAACTGTATTTCTTTTTATCCTATTCGACTTTTTTAAGAGTTAAGACGCAGGCTAGGTGATAGACATGTTACTTGTATATGTTTTTTGAGGTAAAGGTAGTTATGCAAACTTCTTTGGAATTTTTATGCATAATTAGACACAAAATTTTAAATTAGCCCTAAATGAGAAAGTTTTGAAAAATCTTTTATCCTGCTAGACTAAATGCTAGTTGAGTAGTTTCAGGTGTATAAAAACAAAAATAGTCTATGTGCAGTTTTTATTTCTGGAGCTGACATTATACATGTTAACCAGATGGATGCCCTTGCCTCACTGTCTCTGCTTAATGTACCATGAGGCCTTCTTGAGAGTTGATCCTCACTCAAGACTAAAGCTGCAATTACAACCCCCGTTTGTACACACTTGCAAGCTGTGTCAATACTGATCCAAAACACTGCTGCACTCCTGAGAGCTGTACTCTCAGCGCTTGCTGTGACAAAGTCCAACTTAATGTTTTCTCCTCTGTTCATGTTTACATACAGAGGACATGGCAGCCTGCCTCCTTCAGCTTCATGGTAATAAGCTGTTATCGCCCCAGTTTTCTTAATATCACATTAGAATTTCATCTCAAGGGGAGGATGCACTGAGAGTGTGAGAACGTTGTATGTTTAATGAATAAGACTGGGGAAAAGTGTCTTAATGGTTGCATTAATGCTCTTTTTTTGTCACCGTCCCTCTGAACATATTGTGCATAATATCAAACACGACCTGATTCTTGCTCTATTTCCATAACGCCCCTCTGGATCTTGGTGGTATTTTGTCTCATTTTGTGCTGCATCTGAAAGTAGAGGGCAAAATGAGGCCTGTCTATGAATCAGTGCTACAGAAAACTGGTGATATTATACACTGACATCCTTTAAAGAAGACTTTAATGCAGGCACTCAGTGCATGCCAATTTAAAAGGCATAAATAATGTAAATACATTTTAGATCTTTTCAAAATCTAAAGCTTCCATCCAAAAGCAATTTGCTATATTAACCCAGTCTAAATGATCTTTTTTTTTCTATCCTGAGCTATTTAAAATAATGTTAATAACAGTGGCAATATTCATGTTATCTATGCCAGCCTTTATAGTGTCTAACTTTAAATAGGCTACATGGCCAAACGTTAATGGCACCCACTGTTAGAATCTGCCTGCAGTGATTTTCTTCCATTTAGCCATTATAGCATTACTGAGGTCATTGCTGTTGGATGATGAGGCCTGGCCCACATGGCATATCAGTCTCTCCCAGAGTTGTCATATGGCACCGATATCACGCCATCGAGTTTTTTGCACACCCTAATCAAGATATTTCTTTTTGTATCTTTGTTTACTTTGATTTTTGGATTTTGAAACCACAGAGAGTAGTGCACAAACAAAGTGTCACATAATTGCATTGCATTCAGTTTCACCTAACTGGAAGTAATGGGCCTTACTATAATCATGATCAAGTCAATGTCAGCAAACTTTTTTTTTAAACTGTCTGAAGAGGGTACATGTAACTTTGACATGCTAACAAGCATTAACAAAGGCTAGACATGTAGCAGGATATCTATGACCACTAGAAGCAATGCTTTTAAAGTTTAATCCATTATTTACTTCAATCTGGACCTTACTGTGTCTTTGATCTACCATTCGACACCAAACACGAGCTCTACAGCCACAGATAGCTTGCCATGTTTTATTTATCTCTAATTAGCTGCTCATTCAAAATCATGAAACAATAGACCGGAATAGACATAACTGACTCCTGCATCTAGGCCAATGTTTAGTCTGGGATACCAAGGTTGATCTACCTCTCTGTATTTGATAGTGCCACGATCCATTATTCACTAAAGATCAAATTTTAAAGCAGGGATGCTGTTCAGTATTAGAGAACTATAGGGAAGAAAAGATATCTTTCTTAGTTCTCACATTCTTTTTGTCAGTGCTTTTTAATGCTCTTTCAGGCTGAGAAAGGATTTAAGGGAGTTTGGCATTTACATCTGTGAATGAACTTTTTTTTTTTTTTTTAATTTGTTTGATAATTTTCCCAATCATCTTAGGTGTAACATGTCCTCATATAGTCTTTGTAATGTGCTTTATCCACTGCCTCCAGTGCACAGTATTGCTTATTCTCTCTTGTCTGCTCAGGTGACATCAAATTACTTACTTAAATAAAAATGACTTAAACAAACACAAATGATGTGTTGAGGAAAAATTGTTGGTAATTATTATTTACACTGTTCATGCTAAAAACATACAGGTACAAATGTACAAAAATATAACCTGCAACATTGAGAGACTTTGAGACAGTATAGTTTAGATGTTGAATTAGGCCCCTTTTTTAAAAAAGAAAATAATTACAGCATACCATCTATAATAGTATATCCTGCAACAGCAGTATTTTAATTGCCAAAATTTTACAGTGTCTAATACCCCTGCAGCTGTTTTCCAGAACTAGACTTTATGAGTCACTATATAAATATTTTATCTGCACCATAAATATCGCCCTAGTCTATGATGTTAGCTTTGGTCAAGTGCTTATTTTGGACCATCAAGAGAGAGCTACAGAGACTGAATTGGGTTTTGGCTCATCTATCTTTTTCACTTTTCACTTCTCAGTTTGTGCTACTTTTCCTCAGCTAAATGAGACTGATGATACAACTGAAAGGAAAAGGAAGCACTAACAGCAATGAGCAAAATTGTGAAACATATTATTAAATACATTAAGATGTGTCTATAGCGCAAGAAATCATTAAATGTGTAATTCTGGGCAAGTGCTCGCTGTCTAGATTTGCTCTTTTTACCACTAAAGTCAAATTCAATTGTGCAAACCTTGGACCCGTACTAACTTCTCTGATCTTGATGAATGATTTGTAAAATTCTAGATTCTCCACAGTGTTTACTTTGGATGACTGCAACTTACAGAGGTTTGACAGATGATAGTTAATTTTCCTTTTTTTTCACATTTTTGTTATTTTGGATCCCTCTCTGTGACTAAACTCAGACCTTCCTCCATTGTGCACTTCTCTTTACAGTAATCCTTTGCAGCTATTTTTACTGTGCATTCCTGTACAGACATGCACTAATTACAGTGGTATCTCATAATGGATGTCCTAATGTTTTATTTACCTTATGAGACTTTAATCAGCTCCCTGATTTCCTCTGTTGTTACACACCTTACCTTGAAACATAGCCTGTCTATATCCTCTTATCTGGCAGTGCCCACTGTGCTCACCAGCCTGCTGCCAACAGGAGAGCTGGAGGTGGCAGACAGAGGATGTGTGTGTCTCTTTGTGTGTGTGTTTTGAATGTTGCCTTTGTACATTTACACATGCATGTCTTTGTGTGTTTGTACTGCATGTGTGAGTGTCAATGTGTGTGACAGGTGCCAACTCCTATGTCAGGGGTGAGGTTGCACCCTCCCTTCTCAGCCTAGGTGTCTGCAGAGGTTCATATCCACTCAGCAAATAAAGGGTGAACACCTTTTACCCCTCCACACACACTGATATCTAGAGGCGAACACACCCAACCTGCTAGATGTCATTAGCCTTTACACTAACAGCGGGTCCCAAGACAACTTGGGAAAATAGGCAGGCACATATTTTTAGCAGTGAATGCCAAAGTAAGTGTTGTGCATTTGCTGCTGGGATAGCTGTAGATGCCAACTGAGACGGCACCTATTGGCAAAGATTTTTTTTACCGAGTGATATATTTAGGTGATGCGTATCAGCTGTTTAGAAAGAAATTTGTTGACACTTTAATTAATCTGCTCTGATAGCATCCAGAGGTGACATCACAACTTAAGTGTGTTTTTTGGGGAAAATAGTGGGGTTTTTTTTTGAGTGTTTGTATAGTGTAGTGTAGTAGAAAACTTTTGTTTTTTCCCTCTTGCCGGTTTTAGAAATGCACTCCTTCCCATTCATCTGATGACATTTGAACACATCCTAGCACAAGTCTGAATGCATTTATTAACAGATAAGCACAAAATCATCACTGTACTTTTTAAACTGTTTTGCAGAGAAGTTAACTTGTACTGTTCCAGATTACAAAAGGCTTGTATTTTACTTTGTGCCTTTTTAGGGAATCAGTATCTTACATCCTTTGTCTTTTTTTTATCAAACAATTCCTGAGTTTTTTCAGCTTCCTCAAACATGCAAGAGAATGGCCAAAAAAGGAAACTTCCCAAGCACATTTCATTCATGGGTCAGGTCTTAACATATTTAAGATCTAACCCAAAAATCTAAAGTATTTTCTTGTCAATAATATATCACCATATTGCCTAGAGAACAAAAAACTCGAGTAGCAACCAAAGATTTATTTCTCTCAGATCAAGCAAACAGTATGTTTATGTTTGTCATTTGTTATTCTTTCCCTTTAATTTACATTTGCTTGATTGTATTTCTTTGTACATCCACTCATTCTTAATTTTTCTACCACTTATCCTGGCTTGGGTTGTGGGGGCTGGTCTATGACAGAGATGCCTAGACCTTTCTTTCCCTTGCCTCTCTTGAGTTCTGGGCATTCACCAGGGTCTCCTCCAATTTAGTGCATGTCCAAAATAACAGCAAACTCCACAACCAACCAATATAGCATTTTTACACTTTTATACTAATGTCATTGTGGAAATACAGACCCATGCCGTGTGGTATTTACTTGTGTAAACTTATACGGGGTTTCTTTTATCACTTTTAGCAGATTAAGCTGTAAACAACTTTCTTGAATGTCATTAAGTGTTCAAAAAAAACATGCAAAAATAATAATTCAGGCTGAAGAGCTTGTTGTTTGCTATGTATTCCAGTTATTTCCGGAAATGCACTGAAGTAGGAACCTGGAAAAAAGTTGCTAATTTGGAAATGTGTGTTCTTTTTTGCATGCTGAGACTGTCTTAAAAACTATTTTATAAAAACATCATGCATATATGTGCACATTTCTAGCATATTTAACATTTAACTGCATGTAAAATTGTGTGATCAATTTATGTCTTGACCTGATATGACTTGACAGTATGTGTTAATGAATGGCAGGAGTAGACTGAATTTGTTTCAAATATTTATATCTGGCACAAATTATGTGTAAAATCCATCATACAAATGTAACAGGTGTCTAAAATCATCAGCTTTCTCTCCAGCTGCCAAGATATATTCTTTTTATTCTCTTTATAACACCAGGGTCTCCTCTGAGAGTGGTGTCACTGTTAGACCCCATATATTTACACTATATTTCTCTCACACATTCCTTTTCAGTGAGCCAGGCCTTGAGCTGCCAATGGAGGATGTGAAGTCAAGCCAGGGAGCCAAGGCCACTGTCAGCTCTCTCAGTGGTTAGAATAACCCAATAAATTCTGCAGGGAACTGGGCTGGGACTGGACCAGTGCTGGCAAAGAGTACAAGTGAGAGGTAAGATGATAGATAAGGGAGGCTTTTTTCAACTGAAGTTAAATATATCAAGAAAAGCAGATAAAATGAAATCAGAGATGTTTTAATATTTTGATTTGTAGTTAAAAAAGGTCATTGGTTTGTAGATTACCTACTTTATTTCCTGTGTGCAAAACTGTTACCTAAGATTTAACTTTTTAACTTTATTATGAGTCTGTAATATGTAAGAAATAGTTAATCAGTTTTTTACTCAGCGCTTTTCTTCTTTTAACAGTGTCCTTAAGGTTCATGCTTTATTTTTAGGCTCTCAGGGTTTAGGCAACTTCTGAAAATAGAATCTGCGGCATTTCAAATTATATTGCATCCACAAGGCCACCACTGTTGCTGATGAAAACATTAGTTCCATGATTCTAAGCCCTTGTGTTTGTGTATATATATACAAACACACACACACTTATGCTGGAAGTGGCTCATTCATCCCTTTTAAATTTTACAGGCACATTTTACAGATAATAATTAAAACCTTTTCATTTAGTTTTGTTCCAAAGCACCAGTCTTTTTTTAATTATATTGTGTGTAGTCATATATATCGGTTGGTTCTGCAGGACCGATCATAATTGACGCCAATATGTCTTGCAGTGTTGGCTGGATCCAAGGTATTGCCATCTAAAGTAAATATTTTGTTAGACACCATATTGGTAAGATTTCTAGGACCAAGTACAGCTTTCGTCTGAATTTAGAAATAGGAAGTTAGAGGTCATCCTGGCCTTTAAGTCTTTAGACAAGCCTGTAGTTTAACTAGATGATTTGTATTGTCTGGCTTAATGGACAAATGCAGCTGGATGTTTTTTGGATACTGATGAAAATATATACAGTTTTTCAAATAGTATTACCCAAGGGAAGCATGGATAATGTAAAAATTATTGATCCCAGCACAGAACCCTGTGGAACTCCATGACTAACATGAGTGTGTGAGGAAGACTCCCTATTTACATGCACAGATTGGAATCTATGAGATAGATGTGATTCAAACCACTGCAGCACATTTCCTTGAATGCCCACACGGTATTCTAATTACTGTAGTAAATATTGTGGTCAGTGGTACTGATAACGATACATCCTGTTAAAATTCAATTGCACAGAGGTCTAACAGGACAAGCACAGAGATGAGTCTACTGCCAGAGGCTATAAGACAGTGTACTTCCACTGAAACAGAAAAAAACACTGAACAGAAGCTAAATTTTAAAAGGAATAAGATGGCTACCTCTACACTTCATTTTAAAATCTATCCATTTCTATTCATTATTCTTAGTCGCACCTCCTCAGTGTGTGCCTTTGACACGTGTGGAAGAAGGACACAATATCAGCTTTTCTAATTACTTATTGGTCATGATCAATTAGTAACATTTTAAGGCACTAAGGTACCCTTGTATAAATACACTGGTGAAGTTCAACAGCCATCACGGTTGACAGTTAAATTGGCCTGTCACTGCCAGGCCCTTCATTAATCTCAACTTGTCATTCTTGTTTATGCTGGTTATAATGGCTCTGTTGGTGTGTGATAGAAGTGTGCGTGTGTGTGTGTGTGTGTGTGTGTGTGTGTGTGTGTGTGTGTGTGTGTGTGTGTGTGTGTGTGTGTGCGTGCGTGTGTGTGTGTGTGTGTGGCCACAGGGCAGCCAGATCAGATGTGTGATGTGTGAGAAGTTTGAAGATGTGTGTATATACATATGTGTCATATGCACATGTGTGTTTATTTGCATGAATTCATATATGTACATGTGCAGGAAGTGTATATTTTCTGAGTGCATAAGTGTGTTGTGTGGAAATCTTTTTAATCGCAACTGTCATGTTGAAGCCAGTTGGCACCCTCATGATGATTACCTCATGTGTCCTTGAGTATTTTCTAAATTGTTCCGAGTTGTTTAGAGCCGCTCCAAATGACTTTCATAATCATGTGGCAACGTGGCCATTTACACCATGTGAGAAAATTCCTACTCACTTAAACCTACCTTTACATTGATTGACTTAGACAGAAAGGCTATTGTATGTTGCATTTAGTCTTAAATCTGCAATCCTCTCGCCATTTCCCCTCAGATTTCCTTAAGTGTGTGCCTCAGTAAAACTTTAAGTTGGGGAATAACTATTTAATTTGCTTTTGATTATTAGTGATTTTATTGGATAACTAAGCACAAATGGGATCGCTTACTGAGTGATGTAAGCCCTAGGAAATAAAATGCACACACATATACACACACAATGAACAATAGTTAGAATGGCGTACACACAAACACACTCTTGTACTGCTGACCTTTCACCTTCTTCACTGTCTTCTGACCACCGCCTACTGCGACCCCCTCCACCTTCTCTTGGCAAAAGGGTACTTTGGCACTGCCCCCTTTTCTCTTTCCCCTCAGCCTCTTTGTTTTTCAAAGGGTGTATCTGACTGCAGATGAACAAAGGATCATGTGGGTGCTTGCAGGCACAGACTTGCCCTGGTTTGTATTTACATATAAATGTCAGCACCTATTTTGTAACTTGTCTCCTATACGGAACTTTCATCACTGATATGATGAGTGTGTAGATTTATAAATGTCTGTGCAGTTATAGTGTGTGTATGTGTGTGTGTTGCATGCTCGTAAGTGTATAATGAACATTTGTGAGCTTTCTGTTATCATAAATATGCAGGGAAGTTATTAATTTTTTTTCTTTTTCAGCCAATAGCGCTGATTAATATGTTATTGTAAAAATTTTGGATTCAGTAAATGCAAATTATTGGTGATTAAGAAGCTCATTTTTCCTCATTTACTGTGTTTTCTTTCTGTCATCTGGACACTCTGATGCCTTTAAAAGAGAATAGATGTGGCTATTGAGGTCATCAAGATGATAAGTTTATGATATCTTTGGTGTAGAGATCTGTTAGATTTCTCCAGGTTATTGCAGCAATCAGTAGTATTTACTAATCAAATATTGTTTTCATTTTGATTCTTCATTTGGAGCGCAGCCCCGAGATTCAAATAAATTCACTAAAATTTCTCTGAATGTATGTTTTAAAGTTTGACATATACAATTAATTGAATCAACTAATACAAACATTAGACCCAAACACAATTCCATGTATAATACATTTCAATTCAATCACCACATGATAATTGAGTTGCACATGCAATAATGGATACATACCTAAATAGAGGCAACTGTTTGATAAAATGTTAAAAACAAAAAAACATTCACTTAAATGAATATGTAACATAATAGACAGTAGAATCTTTTTGATCTTGTTGTTCTTTGTTCAGAAAAGGATAATCAATTGAGAATATCTGAGAATATTTGCACATGGCCATATTTTTTTCTGTACTTGGCAGACTGTTAGTGTTAGCTATTAGGTCATTTACCTTGATTGGCGTGCACTCACACACAAGCACACATGCACATTAATCCATCATTAGTAAGATGTCCATGCTTGAGTGATCGTTTGTTGAGCAGTTGAGTGGACAGTTAGGAGGAGGGCCATGTTAATGCAGACAGACTTGTCACAACTATGGGTGACTGCAATGTGGACGCAAAGGATGAAGGGACTTCTTACCAATTAAGAATCCCTAATATCAAGTGCTATATCTGAGTTTATGCTCATGTCTGCGTCTGTGCTCTCTGTCTGTGAAATATAGCTGTCATTGGTGCACTCTGAAATCATCTGTTATTTGTTTTTGTTTTGTTTTTAATTCTTAATAATGGCACAAGATTATGAAAATATAAAAATATCAAGCATATCTGACAACACGCAGGGACATCAGAGTCTGTTGATGGAAAGGTTATGTTCCTGACTATATTAACAGAAGAGTTTCTTTTTTATTCAGTCAATGAAAAAATTTGTGTCAGTGGAAGTCTGTTTTTATTCCTTTATTTATTTATTTATTTTTGACTGGATGCATTTGTCCTGCTGTAGCTTTGATGCTGGAAGTGTAATACTTTTCTTCCAAGTTATTGTTAATGGTAAGAGGCTAACAGCAAAAGCCAATGCTTGACACATCTGAAAATCTACTCTTTTGTAGCTTCCGAAAATATTTCAACAGTATATTAAATGTGTGAATTTAGTGAGCTATCCAAAGGGGTACAGAAAATACCCTCAAATACCAAATTGAATAAATATTTTAATTTTGACTGATTTACAATTCCTACGACTGAGAATATCATCAAAAAATGTGCACTTCACTGCAAATCACTGTCCTCAAATACAGAAGCTATGTCACAATTGCATTTTTGGAAAAAATACATATACGTGTGTGTTGTAATTCAGGAAAATTCTCTTCAGGTTCACTGACTGATAACTGGAAAGAGGTGTTTGTAATTAAAATCTACATTTAGCAACCCCCCCACCCCCAACCCATTGCGTAGCCCCATAACAGACCAGCCGCTTTCTGTGCGTCTGGGAATGAGCTGGTGGTGTCCTGCATTCGTAAAGGGAGGGATTCATGAATGGTACTCACACATCGGTATGAATGCATCGTAACATGTGCATATATACACACTAACCTTGCATATATCTTCACCCTGTGTCTTACTCCTCTCTCTTGTTCCAGCTGAGTAAGAGCAGGCCCGTGTCATTTCACCTCAAGGTGCCTGCTGGGGTCAGGGGTCACGTGTAATGGCCCAGTGCATCTCCTAGCACAGTAAGCCTACACCAGCAGCCGACACACTCCGCTATTCCCTTCTCCACCTCCCGGGCCTTTTATCAAAGCCAATACAAAAACAAGGAGTGTGTGTGTGTATGAGAGAGAGAGAGAGTGGGTTTGTCAAAGATCACATTCAGAGTTTCAAGTTGCTGAACCATAAAGTGAGAAAGAGCTAACTTTCAGCCTACAGCAGAATCTGCACTGTGATGGAAAACAGCCAACATTCAATTAGTCCTAATCGTTTAAAGTTGGTCTCAATGCACTTCTTAAACTAATAACATAAAAATGAACTTACACGGTATGGCAAAAAGAATTTTATTTCAGAAATCTACTTTTTGCCCATTTGAGTCTGTTGCACTGGGTCAAGAAGTCTTTTTAGTAGAATATTTCTCTATAAAAATAACATCAATTATTAACAAGATAGTACTGATTTCTGAGTTTAATCTTTTAGCTTTTAAAGCTTTTCAGTCTTTATAAGTTCAAAAAACGTTGTAAAAAGTGAGGTCATATAGGTCTGTCATAAAATTAAAGTTGTTTGTCAAACTAAAAAAAACAAACAATTCTGGGCTATTATTTTGTTTTTGTTTTTTAAGGCAGTTAATGCTGATTTCTATCCACCGGGCAGACCGTGAGATTTAGAGCAAGCTTAAAGTCGGAAACAAATGATGGTTTGTATATTCTCTGTAGTATCTCTGCTTCTCCAGCAGTGACAAGACACATTTTCAGTGATAGTGGTGTAAAGTTCCCTGCTGCATAGTTTGATGGGATATTTGCATGTGCTTAGTAATTTATTACACTGTGTGCTTTTTATGAATGTGCATGTTATTACACTGCGGTTGATGGTGGCAGTTAAAGAGTAGGGAAAGTGTCAGTGTTAAGATGGAGAGGGGATGAATAATGACCTCTGTAAAAATTTGAATTATGGTTTGATACAACATTGGTTTAGCTTCCTCTTTATTTTTACACAAGGTCATGTCAGTATTATTTTAAATATATTGCAGTCCTAGAAATTTAACACTGTGGTCCTGATGGAGATTAAAAAAATATATATATACATGCTGCATTTATTACGATCATGTTAACAAGTGTCCAGGGTCCATATTATCTTGCTGCTGCATCACACATTGTGCATCAAATTTGATCATTTTTATACTTATTATTATTAGCAATCGTAGTTTTTCAGTTATTACCATGGTACAAGTCTGTTGCAAATAAAAAGAGTACACGAGCAAACCAGCACTTAACTGTTTCAACAAATGGACACTAATTATTCATTTAATTAAGTATTGTCAGCTCATTTCAAATAACACAGCAGTCATTAATCTTTTACACTTACTGTCAGGTTTGTTCCTGATAGAATGACTTAACTTGAACTTCCTGTCTCATTCTCTCCTCCTCTCCTGTTCTCACCTGTCCTCATTTTATGAAAAGATGTTTTGCTAATTGCATCAGTAGTGTGGAAACTCATGAATGTACCTGGTACTTTTAACCAATAGGTGAAAGAATACCGAACTCCTGCTTTGTGATTATCACAAAGCCATTGTTATTTTATTAAATTATCTATAATTTTTTTAAATTATTTATTTATTTATGGGGTCGGCAGAGTGAAAGAAATGTTAGAAACAATAATGTCCTTTGTCTGGGGCAGAGGGGGTTATACGCTGTTACATTCAGTTCACTTGCTGTGTGGCTTTTTGATATTTAATGTGTAGCTGCTCTGTGTAGCTTTGGGTTCACATACCGAAGAATAAAACTTTAACTTTCTTAATCTAATCTGTTACTGTGAGTATTTTTCTACTTACTTACTACTTACTACTTACTTTACTTTTCTTAAAAGATGCTTTTAACAGTTGCTTTCTCTTTGTCCCAGCTGGCAAGTGTTTTTTAAACTATGAGTATGCAAATGTCACATTCCAGCTAAAATCAGCAGTTATCTACCCTCTTTTATATAGTTTACCACAAGTTAATTGAGGGATTTTATAGAGTATATACAGACTTTCCATACATGAAATGTCTTTTTGATCTAATAGATTTTGGCATATTGTGTATTATATTGCAAAATGTTTTTTTATTTTTTATTTTTTATGAAATTCGCTCAGAGAAAAGAAGCTTACCTCTGGTTTCTTTAATGAATAACAAATATTTTCCTCCTAAAAACCTCCAAAATAGTTTAAAGACATGTTCAGATTGCCATAACACCAATATGGTGACAAGGGTATTCCCTTTACCATACTTCCCTTGGTTTTTTCAATAATGGAAGTCAGTGGAGAAACAGTCAGCCAAATTGTCTTTGTAGGTCAAATGCTTAAGACTTGGGATTAGTGTGTGCGTGTGAGTTGTGTGTGTGTGAGGTAGCTATAGCTAGCTAAGTGACTCAGTGATGTCATGTACTTGTGTTTTCACATGGGAACCCGATAGCTCTGAACAATCCAAGGCAAGCAATTTTTGGCTCAAGCATACTTGACATAACAGAGAGATAATTGTAGACTTTGTGTCCACGGACCCTCCAGAGATCCGGAGGATCAAACCCCCTAGGATTTCAGACACTTTGATGATTCGTTAATGCCTGGAAAAACATTTACCGCCTCAGTGATCACAGACGGAATGATGTAAATGTAGCACAGTTCAAGTTAACTGCCCCCTGACATCATGCGATGATGTAAAGTTTAGATTTTTGACATATTTTGTCCTAACTGTTGCCAGGGTGTTGAAGAGAAAATGCGTTCATTTCATACTCTACTTTTACACCTTTGACCTACAGCATCACCATTATAGATGACATAATGAATGATTTTTTTTTGTTTAATATAGTAATGGGAACTCCATGTAGTGACTGATCCTGATGAGGTCAAGTAGAACTCACTCGTTATCATTAAAGTCTGGATGACTGAGTCGATGATTTTCTGGATAGGAGTTGACACTAATTTAACTGTAATAGCAGATAATACCGGCTATGCTAGATCCTTAGATTTACTTAACTTTTATTTATTGGTTTAAAACGAAGTGGGAGAACACATGCTATTTTTCTGTAGTTGCATATATTGCTGGCTGGTTTCATTGAGGGATGAAAAGTTCTGCTCTGTTAAAACCAGTTACATTCAAAGTTTTACCTTCAGATTAAGTAGGAATTTAAAACCCAAGTCTTTTCCAAATTTAGTCAGTAATAGTTGATCACAGTGAACAACAGTGGGCTCTTTGGTTAACTGACACACTGGAAAGTTTAAAAAGCTCACACTAAAACTGGAATTTTTACTAATATTTAATCACTGATGTTCACGGCCCTGTGAATAAGAGTGTACCTTACTTTATTTCATGTAGCCTTTTTGGATAATGTCCCCTGCTTTTCAGTCTGCACTTGTTACATTGTGACCACATTATCTTATGGCAATGTTAGATGTGCTGGTTGAGAGATGGTGAAATATCAAATAGTATTGCCAATAGTAATATTTATGGGGAAATATATCTTTAAAGTATTTGTTTCTTTTTTTTATAAAGCATTCACTTTTTTCATGCTTCCTGTGCAGAGAAGAAACTTCAGTAGCTACAGTTTTGCACATTGTGAATGTTCTGCTCTTAATTACAATGAAAACCACCAAACAGGTTTCAGAGTCTATTCAGTAAACTTTTACTGTCAATAATTACGACAAAGAATGCCTACCGCCTTAATGTTTCTAGCCTTTGAGAGAGGAAAAGGTGTTGGCTCAGTTTTTTACAAGAAGTATGTTTTAAGAGGCCAGTTGCCTCGAAGCGAAGCTTGAATACCTTCTTGGTCATAAAACCTCTCTAAAATTTGGTAGACTGAAAGAAGTGCAATTTTAAAGCTCTGTTTAAAACTTAACAGTTATCTCACTTGACACCTGGCATTAATGACAAGCTTTGGCAAGTAACTTTTGCTTTACGACTCTGCATACACACGATCATCAGTATTCAGTTACTGTGGCTACTGTGCGTATTATCGTCATTGTAGACACCGAGTGTGTTTCGTATCTTTTGGGGTGAATATCCTCTCAATTTATTTGACCCCCTTTAATGACCAGGAAAATATATTGACTCCAGGTCCAATATACAGGCAGTCTATCTTGCCTGTATAAAGGCAGTTTTACTTTATTCTAATGACTTCAAAATACTCTCAACATACATTGCCATAGAATAAGTCAATATGCATTAGCCTGTGGGTAATGATAATTATAAACAAATCAGTAATTAAAATGAGCAAGTTCAGTCACAGAGCTGTCTTTCTGCATGAAAAGTAACTTTATAAAAAGATTCAACTTATTTCCTCCATCATTCCACTGTGCTAATGAGTTTTGGCATGTGTGACTGCTATGCTGCATGATCTATAGTGATGCACTGTAGATCAAGCAGCTTAGTCTGGAAATTATTTTAATTCATTGTTGGAGCCTTGACAAGTTCAAAACACAAGCAACAATGCCAGTAATAGTGTTATAAATAGGAGACACGATATCATTTTAATAAATAGACTCTGTAGCACAGTACTGCAGGTGGTACAGGTGATGTACAAGCATTGGCACCAGTAAAACCTCTACCTTCATAGATTTTCCGATTTTGAGTTTAGGAATATTTATTTTATGGTTTGGTTCCCATGTCTACAAAGCAGTCCATGGGTTGGTGTATTGTCCTGCATGAGAAAAGAAAAAAAACTTCTTTACTTCTTTACCAAGGGACAAAATGGCTACTCAGAGGTCACTTTTTCACCTGCAAGTATCCTTAAAAGTCTGTCATCTCACTTTACAATATTCCAGATCATCACTCCACCAAATTCTTGTTGGTGTTGAAATCTGGTTGAAAATAGTGACCATGTAAGTAACTAAAACTCCATCCATTCGGACACATCCAGCGTAGGAGTGTATATCCATATGTGACAAAAACGCTTATATGGATGCAGTCCTTGGGATTACAGTGATATTAACAGTTCCAGATTTTTGTTCTTTATCTGTTTTGTGGACTTAAATGTGTATCTAGAATCCAGTTTATTTAAGTCCAATTAATTTATAAAAAATATATTTTTATAAAAACAAGTAAATTGTAGTTAATTGAATATATAAACGTTTGCTTAATCACTATATAAACGGTATAGTTTGTTGCATTTACTGTATGGTAATATATACTAATATTTGTTTTTAAAGATGGTGAATAGTTGCAGTTAAAATAGTAGTATTGTACATTATATTACACTGTGTGATGATGATGTGTGTGGGTGTGATAGTAGTCAGTTTAATTGATATACTCTTTACTCCTATCTTACTGTAAGATGTGAATATGTGCTATTATTATTTATTAAAGCAGGCAGATCACGTCTGGCTCATGTTATCTGTCCGTGTAGGAGTTCAGGCTGTTCACTCTGATTTATGGCTGTGGGGTCTAACTATGTATATTTACAGTCTCATGACCTGAAAATGACACCCGCTGGGCTGAACAAGAAGGGGAGGAAAGGGCTTTGGAGGGTCACGGACCGTAGTGCACACAAATATATACAGACACACATTATGTGTTTTCATCCAATATGGTCACATAGGGGCATGCGTGCACTTTTTGGATCCCGTGTCTGCAGCACAGATTATTTATTTTAAAGTGTAGTTAAATTTTTGTTGTATTCTGACTAAAATCAAATGTTAATAATTCTATATGCTTTGACATGCATGTAAAGTGAATGTATTTAGTGGTCAAGTTAGACAAAAAGTTCAGTGAAATGGCTGTTGCTAATTAAAGTAACAAGTAGGAGTGATCCTGGGAAAAGTGGCAACTAAGAAATGCAAATTACTGCACTTCAACACATCAACAGAATGACTCCTGGAGTCAGACTAGTGCAGATTGAGTGAAGTGGAGGGTAAGAAATTGCAGAGCGTTAAATAAGGTGACAGCTGCATGTTTACAGAACCCAAAGCCCAGGGGTGTGGGTGGCGTGGATTGACACTTCAGCTTCAGATTGTCACGGGCCCATTTCCAAAGAGGCAAATGGTCCTTGGCAATAAGTGAAGTTCACATGGGTTGGATTAAACCGCTGCTGATAGTTTGTACCTTTGCAGTGTGGTGATAAAAAGGTTGTGGCCATATGTTTGTGTGATTTACATGTCTTTGTCAAGCTCTACTTGACAAAGTAAATGCCTTCAATTTCTTTCTTTTTTACATTTCATTCCTGCATTGTCAGAGCTTACATTCTCTTGATAAATGTCTTTCTTTTACCTATAAATTTGCTCTTTCTGCTTCTTTCTCAACTACCTTTCCTGTGCCTCTCATCTGAGTCCTTGTTTTTTTTGGGGAAAAGTGCTGTCTTTTAGCATTCTCCCTCAGAGTAATGTTAGAAGAATGCTGTCAGTCTCCTGCACATGGTTTAGTTATGCAGTTCCAGCTACATAACGATCACAAAGTAATGAAGAATTAAAGTACACCGAATCAACTATCCTTGCTCTGTTCTAGTCGTTCAAAAGCATGGCAGTCCAACACCTCTGAAGTTCACTAATTTAAGCTTAGTACCTTATTTGTTTAGCCACAACACAGTCTTTAATTTACTGTCCAAGCACCAAGTCTAACATTACGCTCTTTGACTATTTTTGGCAACCCACCCTGTATCCCGATTTGCAGTCTCAAAATGTGTTTTGTTCTCTTCGATAAATGTACAGGACAAGTGAGATTTGTCTTAATTAGTCATGACTCTCACTCCAAGAATTTAAACTGAAGTTTCAGAACTATTTATTTAACTCAACTCTTGTTTTCCTCTCTCGCCCCTTTTTTGTGTTTGGAGATTCACAGATTCTGATTGGTTGTTCCAGGAGGAATAAACGATGTGAAGCTGGGCTCAGAGAAGGGGTCGCTGTGTTTTATGAGCCATTAAAGTTTTATTCATCCCTGCACCGAGGCAGCCTTCGGCCATGGGGTCACCATGCTTTAAATAAACTCCCATCATTCCTCTCCCCCCACCTCCCCAATATCTGCCTTCCCACCCCCTGCTCCCCCAACCCTTTCACCCACAGACTTAATGGACTGTTTATTGTTTGATGTTCAAGTCCGACTTCATCATTTTTTCCCTCTCTCGCACTCTTTCTCTGTTTTCCGCTCTCCACTAGTGTTTAGCGGTATGGAGGTTTGACTGATGCGGTTTGTCTGTGTATTTGTGTTATATGTGTGGTTCATTTTGCGTGTGAGTGCGAGTCCTTGCATGTATGGGCTCTGCATACATGTGAATGTCTATAAATTCCTTTGGTGTGCCATGGTTTCCTCTTCATAACATCTTCCCTCCACTCGTCTGTTTCATGAGTGGATGCAAGCTTTTATGGCGTATCACTGAATGTTTAGTTTTTAAAAACAAGGAAAGGAAAGCACATCAGTGAACCACACTGTTGCACTAGTGATGTGCAATGTCTTCATTACTTGATCGTGAGCATGGCTACCAATAACCATTTTAAACCAAAGGTAAATTAATCCATGCTTTACATTTTTTAACATATATAATACTTGAAAAAAGTTTGCTAGAAATCTGTATACATTCTGAAGTTGCATCCTCATAAATGTTGTTTAAACTTGTGTGACCACTCTATTGATGCATTTTTGGTGTCAAAGCCCAGGTGTCCTGCGGGGGGGAAAAATACATAGTTGTCTGGTGAGGAAATTAATCTCGAGTACACATTGCTGCAAGATTCCTATTTAATGTATGCACTGGATTTCTGCTTACCTCATCCTCATTTAAAAAATTGTCACTGCTATAATTTCCTACAGTTGTAAAATCTGTCCTCGTGGAGTTATAAACCAGAGTGCAGTGTTTTGGCATCTAATAAGCAACTTCTCTATTAGTCGAACTGGACATCTTGGATCTTACCTGCAGCGATATACCCCACTCCTCCAGCTCCTTCCTGTTGTTTAGTCTTTAAAAAAAAAGGAACAAATCTAAATGCTCATCTTTTCATGCGCTTTCTTCACCATATGCTTATCATTTTTACTTTAAAGATGCAGTAGTTCATCAACCTGGAGCTTGCAAAGCACTTTTTGGCCAAGGGGGACAGAGTGATAGAAGAGATATTTGTGAGGGGGGAGAGATGAAGAGTTTGCAGAGTTCCCTTACAAGCTGTGTTACAACTGACCCTATCCTCAACTTTGACCCATGACCCTACCAGAGATCTGTCATGAGAGAGGGAGCTGCTTAACACAAAATGGAGCCTGGTTCAAGAGTCAGAAAGAGAGAGAGAAACACAGAGAGAGTGGGGAACAGAGAGAGAGAGAGAGAGGGGGTGAGAGAGCATTAGTGCACACAGAGGACTCATTTATCCTCTCTCTCACTTGACTTCAGTTTTTTCTTCCTCTCCTTTGCTTTCTCTTTTGTTTTCACTCCACAGACACTGTTGCCCTTTCTCCCAATACATCCCGTCTTTTTTCCCTCTGTCTGCCCCCCCTCCCCTTCCCTCCCAATCTTCTCACCCTCATCTGGTTGATTTTGGACAACAGCATGCCATCAGCAGCAGCCACCACCACCACAGGTACGGATTCATGGCGGCAAGGACCAGCAGGATTCTGGGAGGGAATTTGTGAGATGAAGCTTTAATGAGAGCGAGGCCTCGTCAGCCAGGAAGAAATGTATGCTAATGATATGCACACACCAAAAGGACCCTGGGTAGGCAAGGCAAGTGCTGGCCGAGCTCCCGCTGAGCTCTGAGGAAGATGAGCAGCTCAGGTCAGAAGAATAGCAACAAAAACGCCTCCTCCTCCTTTTCTTCTTTCCTTTTCTTCAATCCGCATCCACAAGGGCGCAGAAAAACTGGTTAACTTAAACCCTTAGAAATGAGGTTGTGTTGCCACATGATGCTGCTGTTGATGTATTTTAGTTTCTGGATTTCTCATTTTTTCCTTTTCTTCATCTTTGCAAGCACATTGACATTGTGGGTTGAATTAGCTGGAGATTAAACTCATCTGTTTTTTACATCCAGACTTTCCAGAATTTTAACTGTCATAAATAATGACAGTTAAAAATAAAATTGTGCTCCTGAGAGATGCAATGTGTGTCCTCTAATTGTGCTCAAAGTTGTCTTTAATAATAGAGAAATTGATATTAATTTGTTTTGACACTTCATTTAGAAATTTAAACTCACCACACCCCTAGTTAATAATGGTGTATGTAATTGGGCAGTATTTAAATGAAATGACCTGTTTTCATTCAGGAATAAAGTGTATTTGTTATTAATTAAGGAAAGATGCTTGTTACTGGAAATAATGTTGCTAAATGCAATTTATATTTATTTCAGTGTTATCAAGTATGTTTCAGTTACTGATTCACATGCATTTTGTTTTTATTATATATTTTAGTGCCAAACTTTTAATTTATCCTGAAATTATGCTTTAATTAATAAATAAGCCATGTATTTTGTAGCAGCCTTTATTAAATAAATTAATATTTTGGAATGCAAGTAAATAATTTTTGATATTTCTGTTTATCTAATTATCAGATCTGTTTTCTAGGGAGGCCTTTGAGTAACATTATTTCCATTTCATCATAGATTTTATTTGCAATTGTGCATTAATTTTTTATTATTATTATTATGTTAACGGGAAAAATAAAATAAAAAAATACTCCGTTTAAAGCATCTTTTAGCGCTATATAAAATTATCTGATTTACTTGTTACCAAGCTAAATGAACATTTAAGTGTTGATTTAAAAAAAAAAACTATGCAGAATTCACATAAGCATTAACGTTACGGTGCAGTCCCTGCTCTCCTCTCCTCTTCTCTGTTTCTTTGCTCGGAGTATCGCTCGTGCAGGAATTACTGGCCTGTCTGATCTGATTGCCGCTGGAAAAAAAAGGAAGGAAGAAAAGAAAAACGAATAAAGGACGAAGCGAGACATCAGCGCGACGATCTCGACGGCGTTAACTAGTGATCGTAAAAAGCGCCAGAGTCCAGCCGCATCAGAAATGGAAACCTCTTTTTCCACCGTCGCCTTCGGGGGGTGAATAAACA
This sequence comes from Pelmatolapia mariae, assembly GCF_036321145.2. Lineage (NCBI taxonomy): Eukaryota > Metazoa > Chordata > Actinopteri > Cichliformes > Cichlidae > Pelmatolapia > Pelmatolapia mariae. The sequence continues at coordinate 2,201,018 of NC_086238.1, read as the reverse complement.
AGAGGAAACGGGATGAGAAGGGGGGAAAAATCCATTGAGTCTTGGGAAGAAAATGAGAGTGGCACCTGATGATGTCGACTTTGACACGTGTTAATTGCTGCTCAGCTCTCCTCATCAGGGAGTCTCAAATTATTTTAGCGCTCCGGGCCACAGCGCCTTGTTTGCTTTGCTGAGGAAAGGAAGCAAGCTGGCCCAAACTTCAAATGGTAAGGCTCGAATCGCTTGGGTGGAATAATCTGATGAAAAATATATTTATATGTGGAAAACAAGAGAGCATGCATGGAGGGAAAAAAGGATATCTTAAAAAAACATTAAAGTAATAAAACTTTTAAAGAGAATTTGGAACTGTATTAAATAAAGCTGGAAATATACTTTATTGATAGAAGTATACATTTTAAATTATCGAAACACAGTGATGTTTCACTTCATTTCACATCACTTATTTCTTAAATCAAATTGAGTTCATTAAAAATAAATTATAATGCCTCTGTTTGGGATTTGTTTGCTTGGTTGTCAATATGTAAGACGGGAAGATATTTTATTTGATGAATTAGATTTTCTTCTTTTCTCTCTGATAATCCAAGATTTACAGTGAAATATTGCCTCTATTGCTAAATCAATAATAAAGTCAATGAATTCTCAGATAAAATGGCTTCATCGATAGGAAAATCAGACAAAACTGCTTCACTGCACTTCTGGCTACATTTAAACATGTAAGTAAATAAATAAATCTGACTTGCACCTAATAAAATATATTCAAAATCTAAAATCCCTTTTCCTCATGTGATTATATTTACATCTGTCTGCAGCTTTGATTTCAGTTTCCTGCTGTATCCTCAGCTTTTACCAACAACGCTCCGCTCAACCAGCATACTCAAATACACAGTTTTACTTCAGTGCCTGAGAGCACCAATACTCATCTTCTCTACTTCACACTTCTTACCTGTTGACATGTATTTATAAGGCCTTGCATGGTGAATTATAAAGCCTTTGTTATTGCCTGGCTTGGGGTTGGCCACTTGTTTATGACACCAGTAATGGTGGTAATTGTTATTGTTGAGATTACCTGTCAAGAGGACCTGGACAGTGAGCTTGGAGAAAGCGTTGCTCTCTTGACAAGGGGTGACAGGGGTGTGGGGAAGAGAATGTGGGGGGATTGGGGGTTGGAGGCGAGGCTGGGATGCCCTGATGACTTCTCCGCTGATAATCAGCCACCGTGGCCTGTGGGATAATTCAGCTGTCAGTGCCACCTAACAGGGCCCAGCATCAGCCGGCCGACCCCAGCTGGCGTCATTCATTTGGACTGAAGATGGGGATGAAGGCCTGAGGAGGGGTGAAGGGATGCAGGAGCAGAGGAATAAGGACAGCGTCTACATATCTGATTGCCAGAGTTGGCCTTTGAATGCAGTAATTTAATTATCATCAAACATTTTGTATAGTTTTTGAAAAAAAAATCTTTAAAATTTTGTGCCTAAAAGTGCCTTTTTCAAATTAACAGCTGATTGAATGTTTAAACCTCGTTTTGGTGAAAAACCTGAGGTATTAAATATATTTTAAATTGTATTTCACATAAGGTCTTATTTTCTTTGTATAAAAAAACGGTTTCCGTTTTTTTGCAAAGGCACATTGTAAGTCCTCACAACACTGCACCCCGATTGGCTAACAACATAGAGCAGGTCCTTTATGCCATATGATCTAAATGCTTTGTGAAGAATTTCTGCAACCAGGACTGAACAGGCGATTGCAGTAATTCTTGAGATGTTCACGTGCATCTTAAATCAACATGACGCTATAATAAGTGTATTTTGTTGAAAATGAAATTACTTTTAAATTGAGCCACTACAACAAATTCAAAGCTTAATAATATAAAGGTTAATTGCATGCAATATGTCATGTATAGAAATTGTTGAAAATGTGACTACCTATTTGCAACCTTTTAAGGTCCTTCCTAATTCCTTCTGTAAAAGCAGACTCGTTGTCTTCCTGGACACGTGTGCATCATAAAGAGGGCAGCAGCAGCTAAAATGGCAGGCAAATCACTTTTCGAATGGTTTTGGAGCAGCTATCAGTGTCATTCCTGAAAGGCTGTCTTTATCAATGATACTGGCTGATATGGTGGGGGTGTGCAGGTTGGTGGAGGGCGTGGGGGGGGGGGGGGTTTCTATCTGTCTTTGGAATCTTTCACAGTTTAGGGCCGAGAGCTGCTAAGAAACTGTCAAAGATTTGGACAGCTAAAATCCCCCGGTAGCAAACGCTGAGCTGTTCTCTATCTGTATTCCACTGTGGCAACACGCGGGGTTGTAACACTACGCCACTGCTATTCCAGTGGGATAATGTCACTGAGGAAATAGTGCCAGAAAAACGTCTGCACAGTATTTTTGCTATAATACAGTATTCTTTTATTTTTGATTTTACCATGCAAACATTTATGAAAATGAACACATTTTGTGAATTTGTGTCACTTTTTCAAATGTATTTTTTTGTGTGTGAACATTGTACTGTTACAGTATATAACTACTGTCTGCACCTAATTTAATCTCTATTCATGGATGTAATTTTAATAAATGATACAGTATATTATATGATTTTGTCAAACTCTTTGCAATGTGACTTTTGTGGTGATTTAAATGAGTTCGGATTGAGTGATGCTGAACTTTTGCCGTCCATTTACCCATCAGCACATATGATATTTCATCCAAACCGTTATTGTCATAACACCTCGTATGTAATTTTGACGACGTTTGAGGTAGGTTTGCTTTCCTTCGACCACTTTACAAGTGTGAAATCCACAGTGTATCCAAAGTTACGCAGAAATTTTGCTACGTGTCAGAGTGAAAAAATAAACACAACAAAAACTTTTGCACAAACATTAGTGCCCATGTGATGGAAGATTTTTTTAGTGGATTTACAGAATCCTGTTTTTCCACTTTGAGTAATGCTCATAGAGCATTTTACATGTTTATTTTTTTGTAAATCTCTGGCTATTTTTCACTTCAGTGGATTTTTTTCTCTGCTTCTAACCCTTCCTGTTTATCTATCCTGTTGTCACAGGCCATAAATCAAAAGCAATTGCTTCATATCTTCATTTTGGATCTTTGCAGTTTTATTGCCATAGCTTAATCCTTTGGCTGGTTGACAATGGAACATCATGATCAACACCATCATCACAACTTTACCAAGAAATTTATATTAACGCAATCTCTTCTCGATATTGAAATAAAGCACAATCTCATTTCTTATTCAAATGATAGCATTAGGCGTGTATGCATTTATCACCAGATACAGGAGTGAGGTTATAAACAATGCCATTCATTATCTGGCCCAGATGCAGCGATTGTTGATTAAAGGGCTTTGAATATAACACGCACACACTTGTTCACTTACACACTTAGGCACACACACACACACACACACAGATGGGTGGACATTAGGAAAAGAGAGAGGCCATCTGAATAGGCTGGAGGGACATTAACGGCAACAATGATTGATATTTGCCGCACAGGCTTTTTAATGGTATTGTTATTCCTCAGAGTTATACCCCGTCCTCCCCACGTCTCGTCTCGCAGATAAATGGAGGTGTAATAATGAATAGAAATTATCCTGATTATTTTGGTGGAGGTGGTTTGAGAGCAAGTAGGGTGGGTGGGGGGTGGGGGTGGGTGGGGGTGAGTCATAATCTAACATGGAGCTTAAAGCTTAGTCAAGAGTGTCTAGTGGATTTCCTTTAATGTTTGCTGAGTTACTTGTAGAGGAAAAGAAGGTGCTGTGTAAAAAAAGCTAAAAAGCATGATATCTGTCATATTGACATTGTATAATTAAAGGTAAATAAAGACTGATAATACCCTAAAACAAAGAAATTATTAAGATGTGTGAAATAAACATTCATAATATAATTAATGGGAAAACTTCATGTACCCTCAACCTGGAACCTACTGTCTTTACAGACGTGTGGATATTAGTGGATACTTCATAAAAATGTATAAACATACAATATATCCATTATTTGTGTAATTTTCTTAAGTCTAAACAATATTGAATTACAGAATTGACACATTAGTTAGCAGGCGCTTTACTTTCCAGAACCCCAGATTCATAAATGAGCCATAACTAAACCAATACTAGTCCTTTATGCTTGGGTGAAAAACTGTAATATTAATTACTTGTGTTGTCTTAAGAGCCTGCTGAGTGTTGATTGTGTGAACAGCTGAGGTGGACATCGCCAAAACACATTATTTGATGTGAGAGGCCAGCTTGTCCAAAGCAGTTGTGTTTATTACACACTCCTCTGGCACCTGCTGCATTGAGTCAGCCTGCCAGGACACACACACACACACACACACACACACACACACACACACACACACACACACACACACACACACACACACACACACAGTCTTCCAGAATCTCCTCTCCATTTAGCCTCTTTCCAACCAAATGACGGTCATTATCACTTTTCAATTACATTTGCAGGACTCAATAGCTCTATCAGTGGTGTTCTCTGCTATTTTAGGAAACTTGAAAATATTCAACCTGCCACCGTGAACACAATATTTAAACTCCAAGGATCACAAGTTCAATCTAAATGCATTTTACTACATAACAGCACTCTTTGTGTGTTTTTAACAGTCTTTGATGTGAGATTTTACAACTTTAGGTTTAAAGCATTCATGCAGGTAAAGCACCAAATTTCAACACAGTATAATATTCTTTATTGTATCTCCTCGGGGCTGTATGTTGTGTATTCAATATTTCCAATAAACACAATGAACACTTAGGGTGTTTGTTCTGCTTGGAGATTTAACTAAATTTTTCCTGACACTTGTTGACTGTGACTCTTACCTGTTGTTCTTTGTTCTCTGCAGTTTTCTCTTAATCTTTATTTCCATTACTTTGCTTTGTGCATCTCCTTCTCACATTCATCCAAATGTTTCTTTTGACTATGCTGATTTCTTTCTAGCTTTATAGTAACACTAAGAGCATGACATTATTTTGCATACATTGTTACTCCCTTAACAGCTTCCCTACCCCACAGTGTCACATTTTGTTATTTGAAAAGTGGGTATTTTTCCCCTCCCTCTTTAAATTTAGCTGCTTGCAACACAATGCTACAATATCTCATCTTTTGCACTTGATTTTTCTTGAACCTGAAAAAAATATATATTTTTTTAAATTTTTTTAAAGCAACAATAAAATGTAATCATTCCTTCGGAAATTCTCTGTTGCTCTTTTCCGTTTTCCTCTTCATCTACACACTACAAAGACCTCTTGTGTTGTTCTCGTTTTCCTCCTTCATACCAACGTGTTGTGCATCATCCACTCACAACATATCTCCTTCCTCTCTTTCTTTCCTTATCCTAGGGTGCAATGTTGTGATGCCTTCCTCCAGTCTCTCCCCCACTCCGCCTCGCCACCATTCCACTCTTTCAGTAATCAGGGCCAGATGGAGGCAGAGATGGAGTGATGCAGGGAGGGAGGATTGGGTTTGGTCCTAGCAGTGTCTTAGAACGTGGGGAGCTGTCAGCCCTGCAGGGAGAGTGGAATTCTCGAGCAATAAAATAGGGATTTATCACCACTCTACCACAGAGAGAGAGAGAGAGGAGAGATGTGGAGGGAAAGGGTGTGAGGCAGAGAAAGGGACGAAGAGATCAAGAAAGTCAGATAGAGAAAGGTGACGTGGGAGACAAATGAATAGACAGAGGGATGGAAGACTCTTCATCATTGTAAAGCTTCAGATGGATGAAGGAACAAGCATGTAGAATGATAGACTGTGTTTGCCACTGGAAAAGATCTGTAAGAAGGACGAACCCAGAAGACAAGAGGGAAACAGAAATTGAGAAAGACAGTTGTGTGATAACACCCGCAGCTCATCTGCTCACTTACTTGCATCCTGACTTCTTCTCTGTTGCCATGTGTAGCAGTTAGAGAGAGGCGTGTCTGTGCAGAAAGTAATGCCCAGTTGTGTTCAGCGGATGGTGCGTTAAGCAAAAAGAGTCGACCTCCCCTACTGGGCCAAATGAACCTGCTAAAATAACCTCTCTCCACAATCGGCTGTGTAATTGAAACCAGAATGTGCAGCATTTGATAAATTGCTTGACCCTGCAGGAATGTTAAGGTCATAAATTTTTAGTGCATTTTGGCGGTGCTGAGATGTGCAGAGGTGTATGTAGCATGTCCATTGGTGTGCCTGTGTGCCAGAGAAAGGATCTGTGTGTGTTATTATTTCAAAGCATAATGGTCTTCCAGAGGTTTTCTCAAGGAGGCAAGACACAAATACTAGTGTACTTACATATATATGCATTCCCCCACAGCTGCACACATGTAGACAGGTGTACACAGACAAATGTACATCAGCTTTCAAGGACATTATGCTACATATTTTCTCCTCAACTACCAGACAGCCTATAAAGTCTGCTTCTCTGCGATATCTTTAATGCTTTACATCAAAAGAGTAAAACTAAAGACAAATGCAGAGCTGCTCAGTGAAAATCTAAAACGGGAGTACGTGCATACCTTTCATGAATTAAATATTCTGTTTAAAATGTCCAATTTCAAATGTGAAGACACTCAAGACACATATCAGAACCCAGTGTCCACATGTGCCATCCGGTTCACAGTTGAGAATTAATTCAATGATGTAGTATTTTTTATAGAAGCTATATTATTTGCTATAAGGTATTTGTTTATGGAAATACTGGGTTCTTAATGACTATAGAGTGAAAGAGACTGAAGATTGAAACATTTAAGGTTTTTTTCTTTCACTGGGGCAAGAAGTAGCCCATTACCACAGTCCTGCACAATAAAATGGTTCCTAGTTTCAGTTCAAAACATTGTCCTTGTGTCTCAAGCAAATGGTATTGAGCTTCTTTCACACGATTCTGTCTTTATGATTGCTGCTTACATGTAACGCCAACTCATCTAAATGTGGTTGGCAGAAGTTTTTATACACTCAGTGTTCTTGTGTTCTCAAAGCTGTTTGGAATTACTTCTCAGAATGTATGTCAGACTGTAAGTAACTAACCCTGAAACACTGAAAATAATGATGTAACAGTCTGTAACTGTTCCTCAGATTTAGTTCTTGAACATCTGGCATAGGTGTAAATGAGGTAAAATTTAAAGGGCCCGTGTTGTGCTTTTTGGGTTTTGCCTTTGTGTAAGTATGTTGTACTTACAAAACCCACAACAAAGAGTTTTTGTCTCCCACAACAAATGCTGCTCCTAAACTGTCTGCTTCTTTTGTTCTGACCATTCAGACTTTTCTACATTACTATCAGCATTATCAGATTTAAAATGCTCAAGTGTTCATACAGAGGTTTAAAATGATCATAATTTGAACATAATAACTGTACATAAGTCATAACTAAAAGACAAATAGTAATAAATATGTCATTTTTAAAAACAACTTTGTGACACCGCCTACAAATCTGAAAGAGTGGAGCAGCCACCGATGCCCACTCCTAATTTACAGCAAGATTTTCAGGAGCTGGTGTAGGTTGTTATTTGAGAATTTGATGTAATACCTTTATTATCACAACAAGCTATACAGCTTGAAAGACATGTGGCATGGGGTGCATAAACCCATACTTAGAATATTTTACTATCTTAAAATGAGTTGGCCTGGATAAGTAAAACTCAAATTGGCCAGTGGGCCAAAATAGTATACTGACTACAACGGTGTATCACAAAATTTTCAATTTATTGTTCATTATAGCAGTTTTAGCTTTATTTGTTGTACATTGTAGAGGGGAAGATTGTTATACAAATACAATAATAACCACAGACTTTGCAACCTTGGTTACAATGTAAAGGATCTGCAATTACATGGCAGTCTCGGCAGTCTGTCGTTGGAAAATGAATGGCTTCATCACATTTTCATTTAAAAAGAAACTTATAAGTATTACCTGATGCTGTTTAACAATCCAACAATATTTTATCAAGTTTGTTTGAGTTATACAAGCTATTCAGTCTTCCTTCTCTGATCTCTTGAATTAGTGGGGAAAGGCAATCTGATCCTAAGACAATAACCGCCACACCCGACTTATTCCATCATCATCACCATATCAAAACATGCAACATTAAACTCAAGAGATACTTAAACTCCTCCACTTGGGGCAGTAACTCGTTCATGACCTGGAGTGGGCACTCCACCCTTTTCCCACTGAGGACCATGGCCTCATTCCCACCACTTCACACTCAGCTGCAAACCTGCTCTAGTGTGAGCTGGAGGCCATCGCCTGATGAAGCCAACAGAACCACATCATCTGTGAAAAACAGAGATGAGATTCTGAGACCAACCAAGTGGAAGCCTTCCACCACTTGGTTAGAAATTCTGTCCTAGGCTAACAAAGCCTGATGGGACTCCTTTTTCAGCATGATGGTTCCCTTCACCTCTGATGTCCATCATCTGGTTCGGGAGTTACCACTACAACAGGCACCAACCACCTTGTGGCAGCAGCCCAGTGTTCAGCAGGTGCTGAACATGGTCCAAATGGGCTCAGAGGTGGAAGTTGAAGATCCTGCGGACAGGGGCCTCTGCCAGGTATTCCCAGCGCACCCTCATTATACGTTTACGTGCCCTAGGTCTGCCCAGCATCATTGGGGCAGATCTACCACCTGATCTAATTCACCACCAGATGGTGATCAGTTGACAGCTTAGCACCTCTCTTCACCAGAGTGTCCAGAACATAAGGCTGCAGATCTGATGATACAATTACAAAATCGATCATCAACCTGCGGCCCAGGGTGTCCTGGTGCCATGTGGTACTTATGGACACCCTTAAGTCTGAACATAGTGTTTGTTATGAAGAAACTGTGGTTTGTACAGAAGTCCAGTAACAGAACACTAATCAGGTTCAGATTGGCAGGCTGTTCCTCCCAGTCACACTTCTCCAAGTCTCACTGTCGTTGCCCACATGAGCATTGAAGTCTCCAGAAAGACGACAGAGTCCGGAGGTGGTGCACCCACAAGCACTCCACCCAGGGACTCCAAGAAGGCCGGGTACTCTAAACTGTCATTCGGCCCATAAGCAACTGTTCCCTGATCTGAAGGTGCAGGGAACAAACCCTTTCATCCACTGGGAACAACTCCAATATGCAGGCAGCAGGTCAAGAGGATACTAAATGTTTGGGTATTGACCGAAAGAACGAGATAGAGATCACGGATACAAGTGGCAGAAATGAGATTTCTCCAAAGGGTGGCTGGCCTCTCCCTTAGAGATAGGGTGAGGAGTTTGGCCACATGGGAGGGGCTCAGAGTAGAGCCGCTACTCCTCCACATCCAAAGGAGCTAATGGGGTGGTTCGGACAGTTGACCAGGATGCCTCCTGGGTAAGGTGTTCTGGGCTTGTCTCACAGGAAGGATCCCCCGGGGGCAGGCCCAGGACACGCTGGAGAGAATATATCTCTTGGCTGACCTGGGAACCCTTTGGTGTTCCCCTGGATAAGCTGTGGGAAGTGGCCGGGGAGAGGGATGTCTGGACTTCTCTGCTTAGGCTGCTGCCCCTTTGACCCGGCCCCGGATAAGTGGAAGAACATGGATGGATGGATGGCAACATTAAAAGAAACAAAAATGTCCAATGTCATCAGATCTAGGAAACTACCCTGTGCAGTCTAGAGCAGATCAAAACAAGACCACAAATGTAAAGAGGCCTCTATAGCTTTTATCACCATTAGTTAAGTTACTCAGTGCTGCCAGTCGGGCTAAATTTTATACTAAACACAAGAATACCCCCATATTTCCACTTTACCTATAACATTTTAATGAAGAACCTCATGCATACACGTGTGCATACGTAGGGTAAGAACAAGAGAGAGATTGATTCATGTTTATTTTTTTCTTGTTGCACAAACCATACTGATATAACAGACTGTAGACCTTTGATTAGCCTACAAGGCAGCAGCCAACAGCCAGCTAAACATCTGAATGTCATAACATCATAACATTTTTATTCAGTGCAGCTCACAGAAACATGTCGTAAAAGTCAGCATTGAGTAAGATTCCCTTCCCAGCATCTTCCTTAGTTGGGCACAAATACAATATATACTGTATATATATATATATTCCCTTGGTCTACTCTGCCCACTCAGTACTGTCACTTCATCATATTTTAGAGATGTGTATTCACACGTCATAAAATGCTGAAGGAGTGCTTGTCACAGTAGATGGATAGATGCCAGTTTTCCTGATCCCTATCATAAAACTAGTAGCATTAACTTTTGAGGACACTGCTTGGATTAGTTTTCTTTGCCTCTAATCAGTTATTATTCATCTCTACCTTTCTTCCACATCTTGTTTTTTTAATCCTGTTTCCCTCCCCGCACCCCAAACTTGTCATGGCATGTCTGCCCCTCTGAGCCTGGTTCTGCTGAAGGTTTCTTCCTGTTAAAAAGGGAGTTTTTCCTTCCCACAGTCCCCAAATACGCTGTATGAGTAACAGCATGGTCTGACTATTGGGATTTATTCCATTTTATTTTATGGCATTTACCTTAAATTATAAAACTCTTTGAGTTGAATGTTTTGATTTTGCGCTATATAAATTCAGTTTAATCGATTTTAATTGAAAATGCAGTAATAACAATAATAATAATAATAATGATAATAAAATTCTTTTTTTTCTTTATTTGCTCTTAAAAGCTTATCCTGGAAAAAAAATATTTCATAAAAGGTCATTTGGAAACAAAAAAAAAATCTGAAGAGATTAATGTGAACTAGTATTTTTTTTTTTTTTTTTTTTTTGCATCTCTTAACTTAATTCAAAATTTCCTGATCTATTTTATTTGAATCTGTGTCAACTGAAGTTGCACAACATTTGAATAACCCATATGCAGACAGGTCATGAAAATAATAATAATAATAAAAAAAACCTTACATTTGCTGTATAAACTGTATGAACTAGGCACCATGTGTATGTATGTCAACAGAGTTGAGGACACGGAGAGCCCAGCCAGAACCAGAGGGCATGGAGAGGTCAGCACAATGTAAACAGAGGCCGCCACACGATTTACGATGTTTGCTGGCTGCTAAGATGAGGGGTCTGCACATTCTCACAATCATAATTGCTTTTTGCAGCTTTTCAATCAACCTGACTTGGTGGACATTGTTTTTGTATTTTTTTCACCTCTCATTTTTCCCTCTTGTCATCAGGGAGACTGCTCTGTGTGTCAGTAGCTTCCCCTGCATAGCTGTGACACAAGCTTAAACATAAGCAAAAGTCTAAAACTTCAAGATTCTTTTGTTTTTTCTTCTTCTTTTATAATTAGGAGCAGACTTTGTTTCTTTCTCTCCCTCCATTTTTCTTGCTCCCTTGAAATCCTGACACTGGCCACTGTGGCCCACTGAAAAGGGGAAGCCCAGTCACACATGTGGACATCTGGTTGGACATGAAGAGCATGCAGCCCCACTGAATTTTGACCCTCCTTCCCTCCCATGCCTGTTGACAGTCGTTACCTGTGCCCCGGCAGGCCCTCGCTGCCCCATGATAAAACGACTGCAGTCCAGAGCCAAGCGCATAAATATTTCTTTTTCTATTTTCCAAAATAGCTTTTAATTTTACAAGTTTTACGACCTTAATATTAAGTGCATATGTTTTACAAGACATCATGTCCTCTCCCTCACCCCTCGGGTTCACAATTGAAAGGTTTTTTTCTTTTGTAGTCTTTTAAAAGAAGAAAGGAAGAAAAGTAAAAAGCATAAATGAGGGAGAAAGGTAAGCCAGGGAAGGCTTTCCTCCAAGGATCCACTTATTTCATCTGAATCCTATATAAATTATGTGTTTAAGTACCATATCATTTATCATATCATCATGTCCAGATGCAGACATAGTAGTAGGTGACATGCTCTTTGTTATGACAGTGAAGTGTAATAAAAATAAGTTAAAATATACATTTATATTTATCTATTATCAAAAAAATGCAATCTTCTGGATCATAATTTGTGGCTGTTATTATTATGAGCTTGCTCAATAACATTTTGCATGTGTGTGTGTCTACTCTTAGCCTCCACATGACCTTTTTCTCTCTTTCTTCCTTTCCCCTCCATCTCCTCAACATCATCCACATGTGCTTCACTGACCACTTACAGCATAAAACTCTGATTCATCTTTCATGCAAGAGATTTTTAGATTTCATCAGCATATGTGGCCAAACGGCACACACTCGAGCTTGCTTTACTTGAAAAGAGATCTGAGAAAATAACAAAATCAAAATGCACTGTTTAATGAAAGGCTTATTTATTGGCCTTATATAATGTAACCAAAACCTCCAAGTATAACATAAAGAAAACAGTTTTCTGTCTCACAGAAACAGTTGCAGAGAGCAAGTTATATGGAAGATAACCTCCAAAACATGCATCATTGCAGAGGGTATCCACTCAATTTAAAAAATAAACAACTGTTTCAGTTCATTTTGTTTTCATTTAACACTGTTTTTCATCTTTTATTCTTCTCTTATAAAATGTCCTCATGAAGTATTCTCATCACAAACTATCATATCCACTGTTCTTACCTACTGCCTAAAACAATCTAGACAAACCTCCCTGGAATAATGGAGGAATTTTGGTTTTTAAGGAGGCTTGGAGACTGGAGTTCAAGTAAGTTTGGCTTTCAACCACTGGCCCCCAAAATATTTGGTCACGTCACTTCACAATAATGACAGTTTGGCACAGTTTGTCTATAGTTAGGCATGGAAACTGCTTGGTTGAGGTTATAAAAAGATCCTGGTCAGATCAAAGATTAGAATTCACTTTTAATATATTAAACCAAAGTTTAGAGTGTGTCCGAGTCCATCTTGTGGTGGATAAACTAGCTCATCTTTTACATGCGTATAATAGAGGCTGTTCATCTTTAAAGCAAAGCTGTACTAGTAACAAATGACCTATAGCTACTTTTCTGCGGAGCAGTCTCTTTTTAATAAAGGGTCAATTTAGGTTATTCATTTAACCAAGACTTTTGATTTGGATGATAATTATCTTCTTTAAAATAAACTGTATGTTATTGGTGTTTTTCAAAAGGCACCATTCTTTATTAATTTCCCCCTAATCTGTTTAACCTTTTTCAATCAGTGATCTTCTATTTCAGTTTTTCTTTTCAATGATTGTTGCATAGTCATATAACCTGATACACATATCTCATTGTGATATACCTAAAGTTCATAGCGCTCCATCCATTTCTATTTATTCTGCTCATCCTAGTCAGCGTTGTAGTTTGACTGGAGCCTATCCCATCTGTCATGAGGCAAAAAGTGAGTTACAGTCAGGTCCATAAATATTGGGACATAGACACAATTCTAACATTTTTGGCTCTATACACAACCACAATGGATTCCAAATGAAACGAACAAGACATGCTTTAACTGCAGAGTGTCAGCTTTTATTTGAGGGTATTTACATCCAAATCAGGTGAACAGTATAGGAATTATGACAGTTTGTATATGTGCCTCCCACTTCTTAAGGGACCAAAAGTAATGGGACAATTGGCTTCTCAGCTGTTCCATGGCCAGGAGTGTGTTATTCCCTCATTACCCCAATTACAATGAACAAATAAAAGGTCCAGAGTTCATTTCAAGTGTGCTGTTTGCTTTTTGAACCTGTTGCTGTCAACTGCCAGGATGAGATCCAAAGAGCTGTCACTACCAGTGAAGCAAGCCATCATTAGGCTGAAAAAAACAAAACAAACCCATCAGAGAGATTGCAAAAACATCAGGCGTGGCCAAAACAACTGTTTAGAACATTCCCAAAAAGAAGGAACGCACTGGTGAGCTCAGCAACACCAAAAAACTAGGAAGACCACGGGACACAACTGTGGTGGATGACCAAAGAATCCTTTCCCTGGTGAAGAAAACACCCTTCACAACAGTTGGCCAGATCAAGAACACTCTCTAGGAGGCAGGTGTATGTGCGTCAGAGTCAACAATCAAGAGAAGACTCCACCAGTGTGAATACAGAGGGTTCACCACAAGATGTAAACCTTTGGTGAGCCCCAAAAACAGGCAGGCCAGATTAGAGTTTGCCAAACGACATCTGAAAAAGCCGTCGCAGTTCTGGAACAACATCCTATGGACAGATGAGACCAACATCAACTTGTACCAGAGTGATGGGAAGAGAAGAGTATGGAGAAGGAAAGGAACTGCTCATGATCCTAAGCATACCACCTCATCAGTGAAGCATTGTGGTGGAAGTGTCATGGCGTGGGCATGTATGGCTGCCAGTGGAACTGGTTCTCTTGTATTTATTGATGATGTGACTGCTGACAAAAGCAGCACGATGAATTCTGAAGTGTTTCGGGCAATATTATCTGCTCATATTCAGACAAATGCTTCAAAACTCATTGGACGGCGCTTCACAGTGCAGGTGGACAACGACCCAAAGCATACTGCAAAAGCAACCAAAGAGTTTTTGAAGGGAAAGAAGTGGACTGTTTTGCAATGGCCAAGTCAATCACCTGACCTGAATCCGATTGAGCATGTATTTCACTTGCTGAAGACAAAACTGAAGGGAAAATGCCCCAAGAACAAGCAGGAACTGAAGACTGTTGCAGTAGAGGCCTGGCAGAGCATCACCAGGGATGAAACCCGGCGTCTGGTGATGTCTATGTGTTCCAGACTTCAGGCTGTGATTGACTGTAAAGGATTTGCAACCAAGTATTAAAAAATGAATGTTTGATTTATGGTTCTTATTCTGTCCCATTACTTTTGGTCCCTCAAGAAGTGGGAGGCACATTTGCAAACTGTTGTAATTCCTACACCGTTCACCTGATTTGGATGTAAATAAGATAAGATAAGATAAGATAAGATGACCTTTATTAGTCCCACACGTGGGAAATTTGTTTTGTCACAGCAGATACCCTCAAATAAAAGCTGACACTCTGCAGTTAAAGCATGTCTTGTTCGTTTCATTTGGAATCCATTGTGGTGGTGTATAGAGCCAAAAATGTTAGAATTGTGTCGATGTCCCAATATTTATGGACCTGACTGTATGTCCTGGACATGTCTTCAGAGCTAAAAGACAGACAACCATTCACACCTACAGCCAATTTACAATCACCAGTTAATGTAATATGCTTGTCTTTGCACCATAGGAGGAAACCAGAGAACCTGGAAAGAGGCCACACAGGGACAGGTAGAACATGCAAATTCCACAGGACCCTCAAATTTCACTTCAATTTTGTTTATATGGTGTGAATTTGCCAACGCCTCAAGTGTAAATACCCTTCAACATTAGAAAGCAAACCTCAACAATTAGACTGTCCTAAATGACCAAGCACTTGGTGATGGTGGGAAGGAAGAACTCCCTTTTAACAGGAAGACACCTCTGGAGGGACAGGCTTGGGGACTGCCATTTGCTATGACCAGTTTGGGGGTGAGGGGAAATTGAGTGACAATATGACTGCAAGTTCATTAAGTATAATCCAGAAATGTAGTCTTTTACTATACCTTGCTCTTACTGATTGTGATTGCAAGGCGCTATCCTTGACAGCGCTGTACACGTACCCCCCCTGCAAGGAATCCCAGTTCAACAGGGCTTGCATTGCCTCAGATGAAATATATCACAATAAATCCCTTTGAGTACATCTCCAGCATGCTTGCATCATGCTGTCCCCTGTGCTCAGATTTAGCTCCTGTGGTGACATGAGTTATAGTGTTCTGTCTAAAAGCACCTTGTGAGAATTTATTACTTTGGCATACAAGTATGAATGGAAGAATATTTGGATGGAAGGAGAGAATTGAGGAGAAAAGGGGAAAGCAGGAAAACTGATCCAATTTGGTTTGGGTTAAGATGGAAGCATTTCAGTGAAGGACAGAGACGCGATTGTGGTGAAGAAATTGAAACATCCACAATTTGATGAAGCTGACACATATTACAAAATGATTGATAAAAAAATGAAAACAAATCAATGGTATTATCTCACGGGATGAAAAATAACTGACTGACTCTGAGTGACAAAATGATGAAATTTTTAACAGCATCAAACCCCCATCTTTCTGAATTATATTGACCGATGAACTTTGGGATTTTTTCCGAAACAGATGTCTTTAAATGTTTTTTATAAATGGAAGCATTTTAGGAGGGAAAAATGGAAAACCCATTGCGTTTATCATTTCCATTTTATAGATAGTGGAGACAAAGAATGATAAAAGAAATGAGTCAGACAGAAAAAGTCCCGTCATCCTTTATATCTGTCTACTTTGCTACTTTCTACCACCAGCTAATACAAAACAACAGCGATTCAGCCAAATGGTTCATGTGATTTTCTACATCTGTTGCTCCATCCACCAGATTCTTGGTATTTCTTTTCCAGGAAAGCATTTCTGGCAAACAGGAAGTGGAGCAATTTATATTTCTACAACCGTAAATTATTTGGAATAAAATAAAAGAAGGCTGTGTATTTAGTTAGACCCACTAAGGCAAAAAAACCAAAACCAAAATAAACACTACCTGAAGATAAATCATCAACTCAAAACTTTTGTGATGTTTCCAAAAAGCTTGATGCTCTGATTGTCAATTATGGGACAGGATTCTCCTACATGGTGTGTACAGAATTAATCCCCAGCAAGTTAGTTTCACCTAATCTTCACTGATGATAAAATAAAACACTTTGACAGAATGAAAAATATAACAATAATAAAAAAAGCTGGGGCCATCCATCATATAATAAATTCAACAGCATAGACTGCATGTTTGCTATATGGAAAATAGCTGTTGCTTCTTATTCTTTACCTAAGAACTCCTGATGTAATTCAAGAGTTTGACTCTTAGCCATATTAAAGCAACGATAAATACTTTTGCTACCCCCTCCAACAGTAAAGGTTTGATTTATAACAAGTCTTATAAGTCTCAATCCTGTGACTTTTCATATTATGTTTATTTGATTTGTGCTTCATTGTAATACTATAAGGTATTTAAAACCTTATGAGAGACACTATTCATATAAACCAAGCTTAAAGTTTGGCTTTCTGTTTTTTCCACTCATATGGTAGTTTTTAAGATGATGTTCACCTCTGGATATATTTGCAACTACAGTCACTGGACATACATGGTTATAGGCTATTTTTAAATGTAAAATGTGTTGTGTGCATTAAGTAAGCACAGTTGATGTCCAGACTACCTACAGCTGTGAGGTTCTCCTTCTTATTCAAATGTTTTGTCATTAATGAACTTCTTTATAACTGTATCTATTATCTCCTACTATGGCTGTCTCCAGACTAGACAATTAAAAGAAAAAAAAACAGTCTCATTTACAGCCACAGTGTGACAGATATGTTCCCAGAGGAGAGGGATACTGGCTCATTCAAAGCTGCTGAGTATAACCAAAGTCTTCTTCTTAGCACTCACAAGCAATTTGGGCTGTTAAGTAGTTCTGAAAGAAGAGAAAAAAGTGCAATTTTGGGTCTTCCATCCAGATGTTCTGAGGGGGGGGAATCAAGGGTAGAAGGACGTTTTGGCCAAGACGCAGAGAGACATGAGGATTGGGAAACTTGGCCTGGGGCATCTCCCCTACAGGGACAAATTGATGTCAAGTCTCTGTATCCAGGAGGATTAAGTGTGTGTTTACTCTGCGTACACACGAGGTGCTTAGGCCAAAACAGCTTGAAGATTTCCTTGGGAGGAAATGGCAAATCATTTCAGCTAATCTGCATACACACACACAGTGTTCTTAAAGATATAAATAAACTAACGCCAGAGCTGCTGTTTACTACAATGCTGAGATCTGATAATCACTAGAGTCAAACTGGAAAAGATGAAGAATTGTAGAGTTATTTTTTCTCTCAGAGAGATGAGTTTCAAGGTTTCTGCTTTGTGTTTTTCTTGTTTGGAGTTTATAAATTGTAGTAGAAATGAAATAAAAGTTCCAACTCGTTCTTCATCATTAGTGGAAAATGTGGGCAATTCAAGGGCTTTTCCTAGGTTTGAGCTTATTTCACAGAAAAAAGATCCTGACTCAACAGTCATTTGGTAAAAATAATTTAAGACAGCTGAGATATACACAATGGGCAGTATGGGTTAATCATCAGCGGTCTGTCTCATGTTTCCCTTTATTTTCACCAGTTTTTGCTTCTTTTTGTCCAGCTTTAAATTTTGTCCACAATGTAAATCTAAATACAAAATCAAGCCAGATTTTCTGTTCAATTTTTATCCTTCAACTGATGCTTCATTTTTCTCTGATGCTTAATGGACCATAAACCCCGTGTCCTGGGCAGAACTCCTTCTTCTCTGTTTTAGAGAGTCTCCTTGTCCATAATGCCATATAACATAAACACATTGCATTTGATTGGTAGACATAAACATTGACTGTGGCTGGAGCGCAGTTTAACGCCAAGCCACAACTCACGGACGCTGTTAACGGCCTTGTTGCCATAACCGAGGCAAGCCAAGGCTGGCTACTGCCCTGCACAATCAAGGTCACAGAGGAAGACAAAAAAGGAGGAGAATGGTGGGAAAGGTATGCAGAAAAAAATGCACATCCTTTCTTGAGGTGGAGTAACAGATTAATTGATTGATAGATTAGGAGAAAGATAAGGGAAAAATAAGCATAGAAGGCTTTCAGGTCAGGTATCCTATTATTGCCTTGCCTGTGTATTTTGTTGCTTGCAAATTAAACTAACTAAGAACTAAAGGGCAGGTCAGGGCTTTCACCTAATAGTGACACTATAACATTTTTCTTGAGTATGATTTAGTGCAACATTCTGGAAACCATAGGGAGTTCATTTCTGCTATAATCTTATAGCAGATCATTATAGAAAAAGTTCCATCAAAGCTAGTATTACAAACATCAGACATATACATCCAGACAGGAGCTACATTTCCATTTCTGAAAATGTTTATAGAAGACTAAGTCTGGACTAAGTCTTCCTGCTTTTCCTTCACAATGTAAGTTAGTCTCTCCGGAACAATACAACATGAGACCTGTCATGTCCATGTTTTCAACAGTGGTGCACATATACTGTCCCAACACAGTCCAGTAACTCCTGGCTTGAAAGAGTCCAATAGTTTGGTCTGGTTTGATGTTACTGTGAAGTCATTTGAATATATTCCACATAAAGGGATTTTCATATGAACCATCTCTGGACAAACATTTCATGTGCTTCCAAAATATTTTTATTTCTTTGGAAATTGCCACAGACAATTAAATAAAGTACCTTTTTTCATCCAGGCACTTAGCAGACACATCTGGAATATTAGCACACATATGATGTAGTTTAAGTCATCTGAAATCTTGTATTTACCATCTGTGTTTATACTTTAAAACAGGCACAATTCCAGTCTGTGTCAGTGATATCTTCTTCCATAGCCACCTTCCAAGTACTTAACTTATCATGTGATGATTAATTAAAATATCTAACTAATATTCCATAATATGTAGACACATCCTCTCCTTTCTAAACTTTAAAGACTCATTTGTTGATAAAGGTGGCATGCGCATTTTCTGTTTATTCTTTGAGGATATGCAGTTTTTTTTTAAACTGTGGAACAATTTAAATCAATATTTCTGAGGCAACTGTTAAAAAAAGCTAAACTTCATCTGATAAAGGTCCATTATTTTCTGAATCCCCATTGTTTTTCCTTAAATTCTCCCTCGTTTGTGCCACATATTACCCCAGATAAGTATAACATGACACAGTGAAGGTGCATCACTTATATTTTTCTGTCCAATATGCCAAATTGTAATTGTATGAAAGGATTCCCAGTACATTTCTTTAGTGTCTTAACAAGAATAGAGTTATAAATGTAATGGTGCTATTGTATGAAAATAGAATGATGCTGAAGCCCAACTCTCTTATAAAGCAAGTATAAGAGCCTAAGGTGGAGTCTGTCAATCCGTATAAACCAACTAAATGAGCTGTCAAGCTTATCATAGAGCATTTTTGGCAGAGGCAGTGGGATTGTTTAAAAACATTGCAGGAATTAGAAAATGGAGTAAACCGGTGTAAGTATGCCCTTTAGTTTATCTGTCACATAGGTGACTTTTACAAGAGCCATCCTTGCACAGATGTAACCCCAGCGAACATGCTTTTGAAAGAATCAACTGTCTCATGCTGAAGGGTTCGGCCTTTGCATTCTTTGAAGGGCACTTCTACATTCTACATGTTCCCAAATGGCATGAGAAGACGTGTTATTGAATCATGGGAGTATGCAGCGTTTTTAACTGAAGTCTTCACTGCACTTGATTACCCATTCTGTGGAGATAAGAGATGGAATGTCATGATTCATCACGTTTTAGTGCAAAAACTTGTTTACAAAATCACGTGAGTTGAGATTTCATTTTTTCCACACTGATTACGCTGGCACTGATACATTCCTTCTTGTTTCTGAGCAAAGATGATAATGATAGTTTTCAGTTGTTGAAAGCTTGTAGCCTCTTTCATTTAATGGTTTTCTAGCTGCAAATACAAAGTAAATATTAATTATTTCATTTTTCTCTTTAATTTTGAATTTCCTGAAAGCTACGTAATACAATTGACGTGTTTAAATCTGTGCATTATATGCATAATAACTGTAAGGAATTAACCCCGCCTTGCTTATTATTACTTAGTGCACTATGAGTGCTAAAGAGGCAGAGTTTGAACTGATTTTCATGAAACTGTTGTGAGGTTGAACACAGGCAAAGTAAGACACCATTAACTTGAGATTCACATGTGACCAACCAGTATATTTAAAAAGATAATACATTGTTACAAAACAGGAAAATGGCCTTGCTGGCGATGTATCATTATGATATACATATGCTTTAAATTATTGTAAGACAGTATGTCACCCATATTAAAACTTTCCCCTACACACAGCTGTACAAACAGCATGTTATCTTTTTAACTAATGTTCACATTTTTGATATGCTTGAAAATAATATTGTTACCTCCTCGTATAATAACGTTACCTTCTCAAACAAGCATTTCATATTTGCCTTGAAAGTGTACATCACTGAATATCATTTGGAGCTGATGACGATCCTTATCCATACCCTAATAAATTCAACTGTTTTAGTCTGTTACCGCTAACATGCCTCTGCTTCATCCATCATGGAGCTTAACAATAGCCATGTCTTCAGCTCCTTCTGCACAGCTAAAAGCTTTTCATGTGAAGCCTGCAGACCTGCTGTGTGTGTGCTCTAGTGTGTATGTGTTCATGTGGTAAATCTTGAGTGTATGTTTGCTTTTGTGTCTGAGTGTGTGTGTGTGTGTGTGTGTGTATCTTAGGGCCTGCAGCTCTCTTTTATACCTCTTATCAGATGGATGTGTTTGATATCTCCGCTGCCAAGAATTTCCTACATATACATAAACAGCCCTCAGCCACTAGCAGGTTGAACTGAAACACTTAAATGTTTAGGAGTTCTGTTTCAGTCCTCTTGCTTTTCTGTTCCATCTCTCCCCTTAAACTTTTTTTAGGCAACATAAAACCAGTTGGTGAAAAATGGCCTAATATATAGATTTGTCTCTCTCACTGACACCAGTGCTGGTTTATTTAAAAGCCACACAATGGTTGAATGGAGGAGCGTGTGATCAGCGACTTCTTGATTGATGTCAAGATAGCTAGCAGTATGGCTGGTCAGTGTCTCAAGGGGCTGCATCAACCATTTGCATAACAAGCCAGCCTGCTGACACCAACGCCTCGACAGATGTCAGGCTTGAGAGCAAAGTTTCTCTTTCCATCATTTCGAAGCTTTTTGCCAATTTTGTTTCAGCTTCATTTTTGCAACAACTGTTAATTTGAGGTGAACCTTGTCTCATCAAGGTCTTGTTGCAGTCGTCAGGGTTTGAGAGGTGACTTTGTAGTCATGAATATCACATGACGGAATAATATTTGTTTTTTTTGTTTCATGTTTCATTGGCATAAAAGAAATGTTTTAATTTGAGTTATACACCTCTCACAGTATATCTTGGAAAGTACAGATTTTTTTTACTCCTTTTTCTGATTCTGTGCTAGACAAGCACAAGATTCAAACAATTTTTTTGCAAATCCAACTGATTTTGCATTAGAAAATCACATCCCCATTGTACTGTTTGTAAGTCAAATAAGACTTGCAGTATTGTGGTAATAAATACCGTGTGGTAGAAAAAGTCTTTGATAGTAACAGCAGATACTGGTGGTGCCTGTGGGGGTTTTTTATGCTTGAATTGGGCTTCCACCTGTGTTCTCACACCGTAACTTTGCTGTATGATAAACAAACTATCCATGTCCTGATCTTTTCAGTTATTTAACTTTTCAGTTATTTTACTGCTTGGCCTAAATGTCGCTGAAGATTTCATTTAGATACTAAACTGAGGGAACAGCCAAAATCTCCAGAGTCTGAAAATCTTAACATCTCATGTAAGGCTCAAAAGACTGGGGGGAAAAAAAAACAAAAAAAAAACATGGCAGCTCACAGCTACTACTTCATATTTGGTTGGAAGAGTAAGTGGCCATTGGTGCTTCCTGCTGTTTTACGTCACGAGGGAAACATCTTTATCATGAAGTATATTATTCCAAAACACAGCTTCCTGCATGGCAACGATCCCCCCCTGTCCTCAGTTCGCCTGCCTCTCTGATAGACTGCATTGCTTCTTATAAACTGTCCATGGTCCATAAATTGTGCCGCGTCGAACATAACACTGCACTGTGTCGGGACATGCACGTTCAGGGCCCCTGCCTCTTCATTCTCTCTATGCGCTGGCTGAGTGAGATTTGCTTTGTAAATTGTGCAATGAGATCTCAAGGTTTAGAGAAAAGACAGGGATAGCTTGGTGTGGAGAAAAGTTGTAAACATGCCATTTCGCTGTGAGTGAGTGATAAATGAGTCTACAGTCTTACATTTCTGCAGACCTGACGTGTAGTTTTCAGTGAAAAATCTACTGTATATCTTTACTGTTGATAAATAGAGTCTAAGCTTTAGTTCACGATTAACAAACAGGGTTCGGTAGTTCTGTGATGCATTAGTAGTAGTTTGATTATTTTCCACATTATAGTTTGTAGTCGCATTTCCATGAAAAGTATTTTTGCACAATACCACAACTTCTAAAGAGTCCTTTTTTTCTTTAATTCGACTACATATGTATACTTTATTTTAATATATTTCTCTTAAGTATGCTCAGCCTCTCGTCAGAATCAAGTAAATATTTCTGTGAAGCCGTTTCCATTTTAAATAAACTCTGCTGCTTGACATGTTGAAAAACCTTATGCGATTGTTATAGTTGCTCATCTGCCAGTATGCAAGCATTTACTTTGGTGGAATTGCATCCATTTATTTATTTATTAATTTTATCAGACTGTAAATACATTTGTTGTGACCATGGAGTCTTGTACTTGTCCATGTCCACAGCTGTCCTTGTGGGCGTGCACATGCAGTATAATCCTACACATAATTCCAATTTATCTGGAATTACAAGGAGAGAGGTGTAGTTGTACAGTCACAGGTGGGGGAGGACGCTGTGGTGTTTGGACAAGTTGATAAAGCACTGCTGGCTTTTAGCCATTATTGTGCCGTAACATTAAGTGTGTCTTATTATTTTAAACATCAACTGAACATGAACATTCTATGAAACTAGATGTTGCACTTTAACCCAAACCATGACTTTAAGTATTATTTGCACTTGTATTCAAAGTGTTAGAGGACCTGTTGCTACATTTCAACTTTGAGTAGGTGTGTGGCTTTTATTTTTCTCTTAGAACTCCATGGATTCAAACACACTTGAATGATACTGAAAGATGCAGTTCCAACATTTAAAACCCCATATTTTAAAAGTTTGCCATATGAATAATTTCTTTTCTCTTTTCTTTCTTTCTTTTTTGACAGAATATATTTAAAGAAGCTCTATAAAAAACTTCTTGTTGAAAATCAACATGCTTTTTTTTCAGGGAGTGTGTAATCTGAACCAAATCAATGATTAACATCATGACTAAAGCTATGAAGAACCAAGGCCAAAGAAAAAAAGTGATGAATGTCTAAATTTGAGCACATGAGTTTGAGCTTGCTGAAACTATTACAGCAATTAAAGTTTTACTTAACAGAGAAAAGTTTAAAGAAAGCTGAATCACAAGGGACACAGAGAAAATGGCCTGCTGCAGAAGATTGAAGGTTTTTTGTTTTGTTTTTTTTATCTGACAGTATAGATTAGTTATAGCAATGTGTCCATCTTGACATATTAAATCTAAATTGTTTAGGTTAAGGCAGCGTTCATTCTAAATGCTGCTCATATGTGCACACACACTCACACAGACTAATACACACACATTTGAGGCTGCATTTCTGGCAGGCAGAGAAACAGACAAAATAACAGCGAAGATGAAGACGCACATTGTCACAGTTGGAGGGTGGAAATCGGTTGACAGGGTGAGAGCGTGCAGAGCTGGCATTTTTCTTTACCCATCACTGATGTGAGACTGATGAATATGTGAGACGGATAGCACATTCACAGCTTTGCATCCATCAGCTACTACAGTGAGAATGGGGAGGAACAAGTTTTTTAACTATTTCACTTTAGAGCTTTGTTAGACCAGATATTACATGCAGATGTCCTGGTTTATAGTATGACTCCAATCTCAACATAAGAGATGTTTGTTTGTTTTTTAAATGAAAAGCACCTCTTGTGCCTCTTTTGAAACGGTAGCATCTATGCCAACTATGTCTGGCAGCAATATTAAAAAAAATTTTTACTGTATCTTTTTTTATCAGTATGACAGTAAGATAATCCACATCTCTACTATTTTCCTGCGCTGCACTTTTAAGTAGCAGAAAACCTTAAAGACGAACTGAACATCCATTTTTGTACATAATCAAGTCTACTATTTTACAAAAAGTATTTTATCTAGCCCCCAAAAGCCTTTAAAGAACACTTGCTACCACAACAACCGCCCAAAACACATCTTGAGATTAGAGCGCAGATTGGTTTGTGTGATGTATGCTGGAGCGGCCTCAATATATAAGTAAACTAATAAGAGAAGTGGCTTGGGGCCAGTACTTTATCAGTATTGTGTTGAAGCTGGAATTCAGCCCCACTGTCCTGTCTGGACTCGCTTCCTCACTGTTTACCTTTAGAGGCCAAGCAGTCAGCGCCTGCAGCCACTCAGTCCTGTGCAGAGAAGCAGAGCAGCACGTTGAAAAACAACAGAATTAAAACTCATCCATGCAGTCATGCGCGGGCTTATTAATGATGGCGACTTCGCAACAAAAATACAACGAAGCACAGTTGTGCAATACTGCTACTGCTATTAATAATAATATTAATAATAATTCGATAATAATCGACGTTTTCTTTAGATTTTTCAAATTAGGGCAGTGGTGAGGTGCTTTTTGACACGCATCCAAAAACAGTGTTTTATCCTGACACCGCGTACCATTTACTGTGTCCACGTCTCTTCTTTCGGCGACTCGAACTTCCAGATGAAGGGCTCACAGTTTCGTGTTTCAGGAGATCAAAATTCTGGGAAAAATATTTAATTAACTATTGAATTGGTGGAAAAGAAAAGAAGAAAGAAAGGAACATGTTGAGTTTAAACACAGTACTTTACAGGCAGTAAACGGATGGTTTTAAAGTATTTGCCCTGTTCTGTGCCAGAGAGCGCATTGGCAATGGAGGGCGTGTGCTTGAGGAGCGGCAGGTCGCATTATTAGATCAGACCGCACCAGGTGAACTGTGAGGAGTCGACACCCCCCACCTGCCAACCCAGTGCTCCTCTGGCTCATCTGACCTGCCCTGCCTGATGCTGCTAAGGTGACCTTCCAAACAGAGATGGAGAGAGGGGGGGCTGGGGAGGAGGTGAGTATTGAGAAAGGTGCTGACAGAAACATCTCTGGTTATGAACTAGTCGCGGTTTGCTTCTCTGGAAGCAAACCGCGACTAGTTCCGCTGGAAAGGTGTGCTGCCAGCGGCCTCCCCTTCCCCGCAGCCGGAGCACCTAGCGGGGAACACACGGAGGCCAAAAACATGATATCCAAAGCACCGGATGTCTTTGGTAATAAGCTGCAGAGAAGAGAAATACACCACACAGCCACAAGAGATCCAGAACTTAAGATTCCTGGTCTGAATGAGCTGTGTAGGTTCTCCGCAAACCAGTAGCTTAAGTATTTACCTTGTATCTCTCTGCGCCAGGCTCTCTGTCACTGCCTGTGTCTAGCACACTCTAGCACGCATGTCTCTAATTCTTGGCTCACATATCCACACTCATACCTGCTGACAAGCCCTCCCTGTGCGCCATGACGCGCAGCGCGTTCACTACAAGATTGCAGAACTTCATCCAGCAGTCGCAGCTGTCACGTCTTCCACAGAAACCAAACTAGGACGTTTACAACGAGCCTGGAAAATGATATGTATATTTCTGTTGTAAGCCAGTGAAATATTCAAAAGAAGCGAAGCAAGCTTTACATTCATGCTTGAGTCATTTCCAATTTTCTCCAGATACTTCTAACGTGTGACTGTATATGTGCGACAGCTGAAGATATAGAAAACTTTCGACAACTTTCGTACTTCAGTGCGTCTTTTTTCATAACTTTTTAGTTATTTTTCCCTCTGAACAGGTGATTTATTTTTCAGATGAAAACCTCTAAATGTTTTCTGTACAAATAAAATCAAAACATTTTTAAAAGTTGTCTTAAATCGGGTTTATTTGAAAATCAAAATGAGCTTTTTAACAGAATTTTCCTGTGCTCTTTATTAACTACGATGCACGTAATAGCAAATTTGCTTGCCATGTGCGTGAAGGTGGGGGCCACGCCAGTTCTTCACGTCATAGTAATTATGTCGGTATTCCTTAAGGTTGTTTGGAAAAGGTTAGTATCGCATTTTGTTTGACGCAGGGGCCTCAGTCGGGCTCTGAAACCGGATCTCATGACTTCACCCCCGACAAGAACCTCTGCTAAAGGCATCGTCTGAACCGAAGCTAGTGCGAGATCTCAAACTTTATAATACCAAAGTCACGATTTCTGACCACGGAGCAAACAGCACTTCATCATCAGCTACATTATGCAGCCTGAAATAACTTTTCATTTGTTTCTTGCACGCGCTTAAACCAAGAGAGCAGATTGTTATAGATAAGTTTAATCACCAAAACTTATATGACTATTAAAGACTGATGCCCAAAAGCCCAGAGCTGTGCGCTTAAATTCAGAGTCTCGTTTGTCAGATGTAATGGAACTGATAACAAAAGGCTTAATCGCGTTACTTTCCCTCTCCTTTCTCTCCTTTGCATTTATATTTATTTATTTCTTTTTTTCTGCTGTGGCTTAGGGTTAAACAAATGAAACGCGCAGTTTCTCCCCTCCTCTTCTTCCTCGCTGCTATGTAAAACCTCAGAGGGGAGCAGACGAGAACGTTACTTATTCTGAAAGCAGAGAGGCTGCAGATAATGAGAGCCTGGTTGCATTAAATGGACAAACAGCAATCCGGCATCTCCTGACCCCTCGATGCTCCTCTCGGCTCCATTGATCATCCCCCCTTATGAGATAATGCAATTACAAACATCAATAAGGAGCTGCGAGGGGAATCATTATGTGGTGACAGTGATAAATGATGCTGCAGAAAATAGCGGGCTCCTCTCAAACAATCCGTGCGCCCAAGGGGCTTTTGAGGGCCGGGGCCCCGTCGCCAAGGAGACAGATGACATCCAAAATGGCCCCTGCTCAACAGTCATCCTCTCTTCTTTTTCCTCTCTCGCTCTCTTTCTCCCACCAACCAACAGATTTTTCTTTTCTCTCCCTCCTTTTTCTTCCTTCTTTTGTTTCCAAACCAGCTGCCACGCGACGTTTGCAAGTGGAGGTTTTGATTTTTTTTTTTTTTGGTTTGGTGTTGTTTTTTTTCAGGAGGGGGTGTTGGAAAGTTTGGAAACTGCGGTGTAATTTGTGTTCTTGTTCATATTGATTTCATTAAGTAGCTAGATATTGACATATCACCGCAGCTATATATGTATTTCCTGTGCAATGATTTTCGCTTTGGAAACTATAGAAAATTGATTGATGCAGTATTGCATTGCTAGGAGCTAATGTCATATCTATTCTTTAAGCCTTTCCCTTCGAATTGAGACCTGTGCTTGTGAAAGACGAAGGTAATAAAGGACACTTAATTAATCAGCATTTTAAAACCTGGTTCGCGTAAAGAAAGAGAAAAATAGCGTGCAGTGTTTTAATTTTAAGCAAGTATTTTTAGTCTTATGGCTTCAAGGCCTAAGTTGTTATTTTATTTGTTTTATTAATTTTAAAAGATAAATTAATTTAAAAAGAAAACCTCAAGACTTGTGTTATTTTTAGAACCAAATTTCCACAAACATTCCAGTAATTTCCAGTTTGTGTACACGCTTTAAATGAAGAAATTTAGAATGAAATAAAAATAAAATTAGTTCCATCTCATTAGGTATCGAGAAATGCAGTTTGACAAGGACGTCGTTTAGGAATAAGTGACTAAAAGGTGTTTTAGGGTGAAAAACACACACACTGCCGCCGAGATTTGTCATGGCTTGTATCGTAGCACGGAACAAGAGGCACAGGGTTGCTTGTTCCCTGCTTCAAACATAAAGACACATAAATGTTTGCGTTGTGGGAGGAAGACAGGCCTGCCCAGACACCTCATGCTCTGGAACATATTTCTGCTCCATTCATTACTCTGACGATTCACTTCGCGGTCAGACTGTGTTTGTAAGACAGAGAGGAGTGGTTAGGCCTAAAATCATCATTAGCTACCAATTACGTTATAAACTCACAGTTTTTGAAATTAGCACAGGCGAAACTTCGCGTGGTTTCATGAGGAAAAAAAAGTGACAGCAGGTCAGTCAGAAGGCGTTTTGCATTAAAATCTCAGGAGTTTGATATATAGGTCAGCTGTGACAAAATTATTCAGAGAGACACTGAATCTCTTAATGTAAAGACGTTTTGCACTTCCTAAAAAAAGAGAACACATTTAGGCTATTAGTGCGCACAGTGGAGAAACATATTTCTGGATACCTTTATGCAAACACGTTTTTATCACGTCAAGCACCGATTCTTCTAAATATTTACAAATGTTAAAATGTCAACAGGGTAAGATAAGCTAAAAAATTATTTCAATAATTGGATCAAAAATATTTATGATTAATCAGACGTTATCTGTTTTTTTAAGACAACTGTATTCTTTATATATAAATATTGGTATTAAATTCAGGGATGATTGTCAGCGACAGTTATTTCTGTCACCTGGTACTCATATATATATATATATATAATAAGGAACATCTGATTTTGCCATTAAACATAGGGATGGCACAGTACGATATTGATTTATTCAAAACAAATTTATTTTGAATGCACTTTTGCTGTGCTCTCTTTTGATGCAGCCACGCGCTCCTTGTAACCTGTCTTTGATTTTCTACTTTTATCACGTGGCCCAAACGTGTTTTGGCACGCTTTGCGTCCGTGCGTAAAAGGAGATGTGGTACTGTGCGCCATCTCCAAACGTCCCTGCCCCGGACAGTTACCAGGCCTCCCTAAAGAGGGCAGTCAAGCATGGGCTTTCTCCTCTTGTCTCCACAGCTCCCAGCGGCTACAGGCTTAGGAATTCACATTTCACAGCCTCGGATTTTCCAGCCATGGTGGAGAGGCGAAGCAATTAAAACGTCGCCCGGGTTTTTTAAGAGCGTGTCTTTTTTCCCTTTTCCCTTCTTTAGTGTAAATAGCGTTCACTTCGGCAAAGGCAGTAAAAACACAATAGTTGCTCGGAGGAGTGATAGAGAGAAAGAAGGGTAGAGTATTGATTTATACGCACATATTGTTATGGATAAAACAGACTCTCTCTTGTTCGCGGGTATGAGAGGGGGGAAAAGACATTGACTTTGGGATGCAGGGCTGCTCTCTGAAATGTATCAATTAGAAAAAGAACTCGCCCGGCTCTTACGCGCTCGCCTGCTCAATCGGCTCAGCCTTTTTCTCCTGAAGCGCGTAGTATCCCGGAGACAACCTCGGCTGCAGAGCGCCGGGCTTCATGCGGAGCCCTTTGACTGCGGGCAACAAGGCATGAGGGAGAACTAATCTCCCCATTTACACGTTTGTAGCAATTTTACCTAAATGAATTTTAATGCTAAATGAAGGATAATTCGCTTTCTTATCGAGACCCTCTTTCCTCTCTTCTCTTCTGTGTGAGAAAATTACAGCATAACGCATGCATTAGCTGCACATTATCCGCAGCAATGGGAGGAGGGTTGACTTAAGTGCATGTTCTTTAAGTATAAATGATCCTCTACCTTTCTTTAGTGGGCATTTGACATGTTTGTGACTAATCTAGTTTAACAAAAATCAGTTGAGGTTATTTGCTCTTTTTTTTGTTAAAACTCCTAAACGACTAATAATGTGTTTTATATGTCATACCTGTGTATTGGAAGATAATTTGAGACTAGTTAGGAATTCTGTTATTTGACAAAAAGTATTTATTTACAACACAGATGTACATATACACCCTTCAAAGGAAAAGCATACGAAACATGTCTTCAAATGAATCTTAAAGATGTGCGTAATACATGTATGAAGCAATGGATAATGGAAGCATTGATAGCACACACACACACACACACACTCATTCTCATACATGCACGGTACCCCTCACATGCATCCTGACACGCACAGTGACTTTTACATTCTCTCCTGTCTGTTGATCAGCATTACATCATCTGGTTAAATCAAAATGAATGGACTGTGGCATAAATGGTGTTTCCCTATAGCCTTTGCCTCTCCCTGTTATCAGGCTGCATCAAACGAAAAGGGGAAGAGAATCCATTGGCCATGCGAGTGTTCAACCATGTGACATAAACATCACTAAAACACTGCAAATAGACTTCCAGAAGCCCTCAATCACAGACACACATGGAGAAAAACAGGAAACAACATGTTTGTGGGACACACACTTGTAGTTTCCCATCCACAATGACTTTTTTAGATTGTTTGTGAGCATAAACAGGAGTTGTGTGTCATGTCTGTTCCCCATCTTTACAATTACACTGTTTCTTTATAAAACAAACCAAAAAAAAAAAAAGCATAGTGGCAACCAGATTAAAAAGCTTGTTTGTCCAAAATGTTAGCTACTAGAAATTTTGTGTAGCTCGAGTTCACTGAGGTTGGATATTAAATGAGCTTGATTACCCCAAACATCAGAATTTTTTTTTTATACCAATAAAAACCGTCCACCAGTAGAGGAGGATATAATAAATTGATATGAAAATAATAATAATAATTTAAAAAAAAAGATGGAGTGACAAGGTGTAGACAATGTAACATAAATACAATTAGCTGCACCAGCTTTTGCTGTGTGTTCCATGAAAGGGCTGTGTGTCCTATGCAGAGGAAAAAAGATCTCAATCAGTATTGTACTCCAAGCAATCCAAATAAAGGCCCTTCAAGAAATGACGGATTGATCGAATTGTTCATTTATTTACTTTTTGCTTTTAAAAATGCAGTGTGATTGAGTAGGGAGAGGGGACAGGAGGTCAAATTTGATGGAGAGACGGCGCTCACACACAGTGTGGAAAAGAAACAGAAAAAAACAGAAAAAAAAAGAGAAAAAAGTTCACATCCTTTTTTAAAAAAATCTATTAGAAACAACATAATATGCAGAACAATACAATAGCATTTACAATACTTAAATTCCCAGTTCTTGTGAGAGTCCAGCGTAATTTTACAACAGTATACAGTATATTTTCTTTCTCCACTTGCTTCCCATACTAGGGGTTGATATAGTTATACTTTTAATTTCATTTCTCTTGCTTTCCCTCCTTCCAGGTTTCAATCCACTATATTATTTAAAGGGCACCTCTTTTGCTTTGTTAGTGTCTTATCAGATACAGACATTGGCTTCTCTTTGGTCCAATTCCATCGTCCCAAAGAGTGGAGTGCTCCTCACAGGAAGTCTCTTTTGTTTGCCAAAGAGTCAAGACTAAATCAACAGGTGCCACATTCACCAAGGGTACAGGCAAATAGCCCAGCATGTCTTGTGGGTCATGTATGTTTGCAATCACAATCACTTTAATGGAGGAATCCATGTTAACTGGGTGGGCAGCAGCAGGGTGGGCGAGGTCTGGTGCCCTCCAGAGAAGAAGCAGGAGTCTGTCAGGACAGGGGTTCATCTGACTGGAGTGAAGTTTGGTTTTCTATGTATCACCTTTGCTAGATATATAGACGAGGATTGTTGGCAGTCATGGAAGTTCCCATGCTGCAAATACCAGCCAAATAAAATGTGTTGGATCTTGGAGGTGAACAGAGGGATTGCCATTTGTTGTCCCCATCAGGAAGTCCGGAAGTCCCCCTCCATAGCTCTATAGGCCTCTGTGAGACACAAGATCCCCTGGTTTGCCCTGCGCGTCTATGGAAAGAGAAGATGAAAATGGTTAATGGTTTTCCACTAAAAAATACACAGTCTTTTGTATAAAGTTTTTTTTTTTTTTTTTTTAAAAACTCCACTATATTTGGAAATGTTAGGTCATAAAAATATTAAGACTGGAGCGAGTTAGCATACTGCCTGCACCACATGGGCAGAAAATATTTAACTACAAAATATATGAAATTGACATTAACTGTTCATTTAATACAACACTGGATCACATGATACTTGCTCTCACGTTACACTTATAGTATGTGAACACTGAAACAGTATAGTATGTCGCAACTACTGCAAACTCAACATAGTGTTAATCTGGGTCAAAAAAAAAAGACCAAACTGTGGCCTTCACTGACACTGTGTGGCTGTATGAGTGAGAGGGAGAGCATTGGAAGGTTTAGTGAGTTAATCCTACACCAGCAGTAATGCTTCTTTAACAGTAGGAGAGGACTTAGAAACCAAACACACATAATCGACTTGAAGTGATACCAAGGCCTGTGCTTAGCATTTCCTGGATAATCTCTTTAACTGGACTCTGAGAAAACTTAAAATTACCTTTTGATTGTTCGCCAGTCAACATTTGATTAATGATGACTACATAAGACTATTTCAGGTCAGTACTAACATGGCATGCAGTTTAATCTTGCTTTAAAGTGTAATATGCCTGGACAAGACTTGTTTGCGTCACATATTAACCAAAACAACTTAAACTGGTGCAACCTGCTGCACGCCATCAAACCTGCTCATACAATACAAAAACTATGTAAAGAAAACCATCTTTACCGGCACCTCTCACTGCATTCCTCTCTTTAAAGCCAACAAAAGCAGTAATCTATCTTTGCAAGTGGAAAGTCACCATTGAGGATCTGCGGCCATTGTAGTCAAAAACCAAAGGAGAGGTGAGGCTCGCAGTCGCCTGTCACCTGAGTATGCCCCGGGCCTGTCCACGTGTTCACCACACAAATAAGAGGACCACTACAGATGACACAAAGGAAGGCAGGGAAAAGGACAAGGAGGTGCAGCGGGAGTAGGACAATAGAGAAGTGAACGCAAGGGCCCTCGATTGTTATTCCCCTCATACATCATTTTTCACCTGAAGAGAAAAGGCGCCACTTGCGTAAGGGAAAGGTGAGCTATTATGTTAGCTGTGTTAGATTCATTTACCTAGTTTTCAAGGGAGGGGGTGGTAGGGGTTATTCAGCCAGTGGCATCCAGCCTGTAACCTTTCTATTTTGAAACATAACCTGTGGCACTACCATAAATCAAACTATTATGGATGCGACTTTAAAAGCAGCACAGGCCAGTGTTAAGGAAATGATCTATGAAATTTCCATAACATTAAATATCTAAGATGCAGTTTTTGGAAAAGGGTAGTAGAAATCAGAAAGCATACTGTATGTGTAATAACCACAGGACAACAATCCATTCATCTGTTGATTCTCGCCCTTAGTTTGTTTGGCTTTCTTACAGTTTCTCCCCCTGGTTAACAAGATTGTCCTCATTACTGCGGTAAATACATGTCAAGGGTCTAATAAATGGTATGCGTGCTTGAGAGAGAGCACACATTGCTAATAAGGTTTTTCAGTTAATAAGCCAATCAATACATTGAGCTGTAACCCTCATTTCTTAGCCTCTGAGAAGGATTCCAGAGGGGCCAAATCAACAGTGACACACATTCACATGGACAATACAAGGGTGCGCAAAATCCCCATTGGGACCTGTTTTTTTTCCCCCCAGTGTTCGTTTATAGTAAAAGTTCATCCAGCAGAAAAATAAGTTTAGGGTGGGGTGGAGGGGGTGACAGTGGGAAGGTTTGTGGTAGTTGATGGGATGAGGGAAGGGATCTTGACCTCTGCGTAGAAGGTTAACAAATTTGTGCTTAATGATTGGAGCAATGAATCCTGGGACAAAGGGTCTCCAGCCGAGACTGGCAGCAAAGGGGTTACAGACAGCGTTCACTCAAGCATTCTGCCCGACATTTTGGGAAAAGCTCCAAGTGGGCAGGCCCAGAAAAATTCCATACGCTCTGTGCTATAATTAATTGTCATGAAACTAAAAATTACAGTTTTCCGGGGCCACTCCTGGCTAATTTTGTGGAAGAGAAAAAGCAAGGGGGAGGAAGAAGGGAAAGGGGGTAAGGGTCATCTGAGAGTCACTCTTGTCACTATCAAAGGCTCAGTTCACTTCTGCTTCAGTTGCTGGGCTTCATCTCTGCTGACAGGTGTATTGTTTCGCAAGGGGATAGAAGCTCTGTAATCATCATTGGGTGGAAAGCATAATGCTCTTCACTAAGCAGGACTAATTGGCTTTAGTTTTAACTAATGTTGCAATGTGACTGCTAGGCACACCTTCTGTATCAAGGCTCAGCACTCCTCAGCACAATAACCGCTCAATTTAGCCCCGCGGAAACAAAATCTCAACTCTGCTAATGAAAATTGCTTATAAAATATAATGAACCTGTGCTCTCTTAATCAAATAAGATAACCGTTCCCCCCCCCCTCATGTAATAACCTATTAATTTAATTGGTCATGAAAGAATATAACACATCACTTACATTTAATTGACCTAGAAAGGAAAATAGCAATATTTGACAGAGACAAGCTAGAAGCTAGTAATGGCTAGCTGATGAAGCTGTAAAGAAACGTTCCGTTTGTGAAGAAAAGTAGAAATATTTCTGTCACCATCCCTCTCGCATCTACTCTCTTCTTCCCTCCCTCATTCCTTCCTTCCTCCCTTCACTCCCTCTACCCCTCCCCTCTTTTCATTTACTCTTTTCTCTCTCGCCATCTCTTTATTTGCCCCTCCCTCTTTCTGCCTACCCCTCTTTCTCCCTCTTTTTTTCCTTCCTCTGTCTACTCGTCTTCTATGTGCTTTGCCTGTCTCGCGGAGGATTCCTCTGGTGGCCCAATTACGAGATTCAGCAGGCAAATTGAGGCTGTTTAAAGCAAGGTCTGCTGGGAAGGCTAGCAGCTGCTTGAAAGAGGCTGCTTGGACACAGAGAACCAGCCCTGATGTTTACACACATGCACATAAACAGACACACATGTCTCATTCTGAGGCATACTCTTTCTATTACAGTGTCTTCCAGCTTTTCAAACCTGGAATATGCCATTTGACGCAAGAATGTCTGCTATTGTTTCAGTTGTGGACATTTGTGACAGAAACAAGGGTGATATATTTTCACTATAGCACACACATGCACACGCGTTGTGTGGAGGGTTAATGGTCTCTATTTTTGTAAACTGAATAAGTCAGATCCATTGGTCACACCTCTAGTGATGGCATATTTAATTTGGATCTAGTCAATTAGGCCCAGCTAAGCTCCATACCCTGCTGGCTACCTCCTCCATTTTTGCACTAGTTTGTGTCCCCTCCCTGTGCCAGGAGTAATCCTATTACCATACACACACATGCACATACATGCACACAGTTATAAACACCCACATTCAGCACATGTATGTATTTCACAATGTTTGTGTATAGTATCCATGTAGCCACAAAGGCTGGCACACACAGGTACGCGCACATATGGCGTACAAACGGGCTAATTCGTACACATACACACATATAACAGTGATGTTTACTACGATTGGACCCATAGCCACTTTATACACATTGTGCACTGTGACAACACCAAGCCTGTATACATCCAGAATTATGTGGGAGTCTGTTTGGCCCTGGGGCGAAAGAGAGAAGGAAGGAAAGAGAGGGAAGGAAAGAGAAGGGGGATTGGGGGGGAGGGGGGTGAGAGAAAGAGAAAGAAAGGGAGAGAGAGAGCAAGAGAATTAGAGAGAAACAGAGAAAAAGGTAATGTGTGAAAGAGATGGAGGAGCAAAATTGACAGTGAGAAAAACCACAAAGAGGGAGTGAGACAGAGCAAGCATTAGAAAGACAGAGGGAAGGGAAGGGTTGGGTTGGGGGTGGGGGTGGCACGGGGGGGTGTGGGGGGCTCCTCTAGCTGGTTAGTGTGTGTATTAATGTGGCTCATGCATCAACAGCAACCCGGCAGATTTATGACACTTAAGGGGCGCTCACTTCTCGCTCTCTTTCTCTCTCCCTCTCCTTGCACCACAACTGCTTACATTTTTGCCAATCAGTCTGTTGCCATAGCAACGTCGTACCTGCCCCCCAATTTCCCCCACCCCATCGCCCCACCAACTCCCTGTCCCAACCCATCCCCGCCTTCCTTCCTCCTCATCACCCCTCTCTCCTCCTCTCTGCCCCATGTTTAATAAAAAAAAAAAAATGTGGACAAAATAGTTCATATAGAATGGATTTTTTGTAATTATCATCAGTGAATATTGCATGACAGCTTTTCACCTGCCTTCCTTTCTCTCATTCTTTTTTTCCCCCTTAAACCTTCTTCTCTTATCTCCCCTGCCTGACATATAAAAAAAAGAGGTCTTGTAGCTTTTGGATATGTGAGAAAGTGAAGCAGCTACACACACATGCACAGGCATTACATACACAAAGAGTTACAAGGTTGTGATCAAAGGCTCTTATCACCAGACCAAGGGGTGGGAGCGTTAGACAGAGAGTAACAGAGAAAAATCAGCCTGGGAAGAAAAGGAGTCTGTTTGTAACAAAAACCCATTTGCTTAAAAAAAAAAAAAGCCTAAATATATCAGTGACCTATGACATCTCACAGACACTCCCATTGTACTTATATTTTTGTAATTATCTTGTGGGAGAATATTTCTACAAGATGAACATCTTACTGTAAATTGCACCCTCCATACTTCCTCGTGGTGAACTGTATTTTAATAATATACTCCAAGTCCAAAAAAGTCTTGGGCAAGAAAGCCTGTGTGTTTGTGTGTGTGTGACAAAGTGAGCATATTACTTACATCCCCCTGTGTGTTGTGATTGGTCGCACTGGAGTAGGGCTACATGTAGTGCCACTGACCTTCCATGCCCATGTTCATGCCCATTCCACCCATTGGTCCTAAGAAACACAGAGATGAGTTGTTAATTCTTTATTTATTTAATCCAAGTGTAACTAGGAAATGGTTTGCAGACACTGAGCGAAATAATATGATGGTTTAACTGTGACAGACAACATGCTGGATCTGCCATGGTGAGGTGTGTGAAGGTGATGGGGAGGGGTGAGGGGTGGTTAAGTAGCCTGGCAGTTTATCCAAACCTGCTGACTTTGAGTGGAGGGTGAGATAGGGTTAGGGACTTGGGAGAATCCCAGAAAACAGGGGATAGAGGAGGAGGAGAGGAGCTTAAGGACAAACTCTGGGATTAAACCTGATGGCGTGAGAGAGAGGGACTGTGTGAGAAGGAGTGGGAGTGAGGAAGGAGATGGTTGTGTAATGTGATTGACCACACCTGTTCTGGTGTATTCGGGGAGGGCTAGATAACAGTGTGTTTGTGTATGTAGTGCGTGTATCCTCATTCTGGTGTAGGAGCATTGCACAGCATTAACTTAAAATACTAAACAGCAAACAGAGACAAAAAAAAGTAAAGAATGACGCTGGTAACATAAGAATCGAGAAGACAAAGCAAGAAGATGAGCTGAGAAAGGAAAGATGGGAAGAGCAAGAGAGGAAAGAAAGGGACAGACACGCAGCGCAAGCCTTACCAGGTGGTCTGATTCCCATGTGCTGCTGGCCGTCCATGACGAAACCCCCCATCGGCTGGCCATCTGGATTGTAGGGAGCTCCTTGACTTACTGTGGATGGAAGAGAAGACAGGGAGGAAGGGAACAGAGTGGTCAATTAGTGCTTTTAATTAAGGCTCAGTGGCCGAGGCAGGATCATCTGTTGACTGGTGCACGCACGGGAAGCCGCCGTTGTCTTTCAACGTCATTCTGCTCCATGTCTCTGCAACCGAGTCTCCACTGTAAGCCCCTGGTAGACTTTAATACGTCTAAATGTTCTAAAAGGGATTGGACTGGGTGTTTAGCGCACATATGCAAGGACTGTTGTTTCAAGACTAGATTTAGACCATCTGGAAGAGTTGAGGAGCTGCTTTTATAGACTGACTAATTACGAACCAATGTAACATATTAGCATGACTCAACTGGGCTAGTGCAAATAAAAATTACTCTTAAATTTTAGGCCATAACATACGGTTGTTTGCACTTTGCTCTCTGGGGGTATCACAGGGATCGTCTATAAGTTTGTTTTTGTGCATTTGATGTTTACATTCATAACATGGGAATAACTTTAATTTCTAGTATGTTATATTATATATTTATGGAAAATTCAGACTGATATATTTGGCGTGTTTGGAAACTGGTATCTTCACTGGAATTTTAGTAGTCAAAGTTTTGAGAGCTCAAACCAATGGCTAAGTTTTAAGGGGTAGAACATTTGTGGTTAGGAACTGTGGAATCCAGGAAAGACCTGAAAATACTGCCGGTGATTTTTAATACTAAAGTACTGAACAGTTTAGACTCAAAGGTCTCAAACTAATTTTGACACTTAACACTGCAATGTTTGCAGTGCATTGTTACTGTGCACACACATTTAAAGAACGAAAAAGCGCTCTAATCAGTTTTCCTTTGGAACAATAGAAAGTCATTCTTGCTGAATAATGCCCAAATATTGCCTCTGCCTAGGGAGGAATGACAAGTGAAACCTGATAGGGTTCCTACTTTTTGCTCACTTCTATTGTCCCGGTTTCATAGAAATCCACTTACCTTCGATTTAGCCTGTTTGGGGGTCAGTCAAGCAAAAGCAAGACCTCGGCCCCGCTGAATGTCTTTGAACTTTACTGCGCCCCTAATGCCACCCTGACCTTTGACCCCTATTACAGGTAATAAAGTTTACGGCAGCCCAAACCAAGCCATGCACCAGAGGAATCGCTCACTCACTCCCCTCGCTCCCTGGACCAGCCACAAATAGGGTAGAGGGAGGGTGTTGAGAGGAGCGAGAGGGGTGTGTGTGTGTGTGTGTGTGTGTGTGTGTGTGTGTGTGTGTGTGTGTGTGTGTGTGTGTGTGTGTGTGTGGGTAAAAACAGGTCTGGAGCCAAAAAGCCAAACAACGGTCACCCAAAAAAAGAAAGGGGTGTAGTTGTCTCTCGGTTTGAGCCAGGGAGGAAGGACCGAGTGGGTTTTTTTTTCCTTCCTCAACTCCTTCGGCTCACTGGAAAAAAACAAAAAGTTGGTGGTGGGATGGGTGGGGGGACTGGTTAAGAGCAAGGCTTACCAAGAACACAGCTAGTTTTGTTTGGAGGATAAAAGGAAAAATAAATCCACTCATCATTAACTTGCTTTCAGCCAAATTATATTTTATAATTAATAAATAGCTTTCACTCCAAATGCCATGTCATAGTTGATTAATGATTGCTGTTAATGTTATAACATTTTTGTTTTGATTTTAGTGCTCAGTCACAACAGTGAGGGGGGGGGGGGGGGGGGAGAGCCCCTGGATCTTTTGGACATTCCAGGGTCGGGGCATCAGTCCTGTATTTACCAGATGAGGGGCCTCCGGGTGCATGGAGTGTGGATGGCTTTCGCCTGCGCGACTTGAATACAGTAACTATAGAAGACTTGCCTGCACGGTTTGACTGGTCGATCATGGGCTGCACTATTCTCCTCCTCGCATTAATGAACCTGAAGTAGATGAAGAGCAGGGAGGAAAAGGGCAGAAAAGGAAGAAGGGACAAAGACAGAAACAAAGTTAGTGTATTTTTCAAGACAAGATCAGGCAAAAATGCTGACTAATACCTAGAAAATCTTGGCACACAGCACGAAAACAAACATATTGCCAAATCAGCCTCTCTTTCTTAGCTAACCATAATAATGATATGGAGTAATTACTCTCCCATAAGCATCCCTGATCCCTGGTAAAGCCCCACTAGAGGCACAGCGAAAGTCACATCTTAACAACCTTAATAATCAAGGCAGCTGTCTTTGAAAATGCAGAACTCTACAACTTGTACAAACTTGCACAGCCTCGGCATATACGCAGACATCAGCCTGAACACTGGGGTCTTTGTGGGGCGAGGCTTAGCCGCGATTTTTTTCCCTGCCTCTGAAACATTTTAACCCATCTTGCCTTGTTGGAGATGTTCCACCTCACAACGAGCTGAGATTGCTGACTGTTTAACACACTTGGCTTCGAGTGTAGCAGTGTGGGAAGTATTGCTGACAGAAACATGTCATGTTGCCACCAGTGAGAAGCACTGTTTTGGGTGATACTGTGTTAAGACAGGTGACCGTTTGTTACTCTGTGACAGCAGGAGGTGTATGTGTCTGTGTGTGTGTGTGTCTGTGTGTGTGTGTGTCTGTGTGTGTGTGTGCGCTCACAAGAGCAAAATTTGGTATGTATAGTCTTAGACTAAAATCTTTTATACTTCATTACATCCTACAAAAGCAAGTAGGCCATTTATTGTGTACACACAAACACTGTAACTTACTCACACACTCTTAATCCCTCTCTCACTCCTAAGATTTATTCACATACATTCGCACCCACATACACACTTATAGGTGGCGCTCCGGCCTTGGTCATCTTAAACTCTTGTGAAATGACCCCTTGACCCTCGGTGACCCAAAGGACAGAGGACTCTCGGGGCTTCTGACTTGATTTATGTGTTCCTGCTGTTACCCCACCGGACTCTTCTATTTCATCTCTGAAAGGGGAGCATTCGCTGAACTTTAAGGAAACAATAGTCCTGCTACACTTCTAAAGCTGGAACACAGTGCAGTTAAGAGCTTTGGGAAAGGACAGCACTGGAACAGAAGCAAAACGACACTAGGATGCTGCGTCTGTTAATTAGTGAATGGAAGCCTCTCGACTTATATGTATCCTGCATTATCTTGTAAGGACAGCGCTGTAGGGAAATAAACAAACAGAAGGTGGCAAAGGCAGATACCAAGAGAAAAATAAAATGATTAACAGCCTAATTGCTCCATTATATTTTGCAAGCTGCTTTAGAAAAACTGTTCGCTTTGACAGGGATGCAGGCAGAGCTTCCTATGAAGTGAAATTTTTTTTACATTGAAAAAAGAAAAAAAACAGTTGCGGAGATTCTGTCAACCTTTGAACTTGAAGCTTTGGGGCATTTTTTCTGTATTTGTTACAATAAAGTATACAACCTTGGAATTTCAAGGGGTAGAAAGAAATAGAAGGAGGTAGGGAGGAATGCAAGAATGCACTGACATGGCAGAGAACCATCAAATGAGGGAACGTCTGGAGTTTTATCACCCACCCCCCCTCTCTTCCTCCCCCACTGCCCTGTTTTGTTGGGGGAGATATGAGAGGAGGAGCAAGGGAGAGGGCGAGGAGGGTTGAGGAGGCCTGAGCATTCCTTTAACTTTGCTCTCCTCTCCTCTGCTCTCCAAACCCTTTACAAGGTTAACTGGAGGCCAGTGCAAGCTCACTGTTGATCTCTCCCTCCTCTTGTCATCCATAGCTGTCTTATTGTCACCATTTTTATTCTTTGACTCTTTTCTCTGTTTTCCTCTTCCAACATGGCTTCTGCCTCTTTTAAACATACACTGATGCAACAAAGGAGGATTTTTCGGCAATAGGTGTACACTTCTTAGAAAGTCAGGTATTCATTCCTTGCGCAATAGGGCTTAAGGCATATGTGGACTTCAAACTTGATGTGAAATATGGCAAAAGAATTTATTTACTCTAAGGATTAAACAGGCAATGTGTTAATAAAATAATAATCCTACTCCTACTGCTGCTACTAGACCTACAGGTGATGTTATTATTGCTACTCCTAAAAGAACAACAGTGTCCATGCCTCTCTTTCTTGTATCTGTTTCCTTCTCCAGCTTGCTCCCTTCTTATCATTCCTGCCCTGTATGGTGGAAACTGGCAGCCCACCTCACAGCAACGAATCTACAGTCTAACCCACCAAATCCCCTCCTCCTTTCAAAAACTCTTGCCGGTTTCCTGTCCCTGTCGTCCCTATATCTGAGGCCAGATGCACCATGGGGGCTGGAACAAAGGATAAAATGCTTCTCATAATAGCAGCCAGGGGAACGGAGCGATGGAGAGCGGGAGAATGGAAGGGAAGGAGGAGTGAGAGAATCAGAAAAAAAAAAAAAAAAAGCAAGGGGATCTGGTCTGCAAACCAGACACTCTTGCTGTGACCGTTAATAAGCTGACAGAGAGGAAGACTGGGGGGTTGGTGGGGTTAGGGTGAGGGAGATGGAGAGAAAGGAGGGAAAGGAAGATGGACGAAATAAGAGAGAGAAACACAACTCTGAGAGAGATGGAATGATGGAGAGAGAGAAAAGAAAAAGAGAAACAGAGACGAGAAAAAATGGAGTGGGGCTTCACCTTTTCACGACCCCTGGGTGCTATAGGGCCTGTGTGTTATGGCCTGTTCATTCCCCTGGCTCCCATCACAACACAATGAGCTGCACTATTCAGCTCCACTCAGTACAACAATAGCTGGGCTATTTTGGCGTGACACACCACTGGTGGTACGCCTAAAGTTGGGCAAAGGAAAGAACATGACTTGAAATAAAATTTGTTGGAATCCAACATAGTATGAACACCGTCAGGATGTGAGCTGGATTCACACCAAGAGCACACATGTTTGACATATGCATGCACCCATGACACAGTGGATCAAGACGCATGTCGGCCACGTGTTATGCCAGAGTTGAAGGCACAAAAGTCATTTAAGGAGACAGAGTTTTATTGTTTTTTGGGTTTTTTTTTTCTTTTTTTCTTTTTTGTCGGATCCATTTCTCCTTCTGAGATTGCTAATGTCTGGATTAATTCTCCTACCCCTCTCCCTCCTCCTCTAGAAAGAGTGGAACTGATTGCGACGGCGTCTGCCAAGCCCTTGCTAATGTCCTATTCTCATTACGTGCGACACACACACA
This sequence comes from Pelmatolapia mariae, assembly GCF_036321145.2. Taxonomy (NCBI): domain Eukaryota; kingdom Metazoa; phylum Chordata; class Actinopteri; order Cichliformes; family Cichlidae; genus Pelmatolapia; species Pelmatolapia mariae. Next base: position 2,157,924 of record NC_086238.1, on the reverse strand, counting down.
CATACACAGACATACTGAGCCGAGTCAGCTGCACACAGGTGTACACGAAGCACACGTGAAATGCCCAATTAAAAGCAAGAAATTGTCTTTTTCATCAGCTGCCTTTGTTGCGTGACCAATTAGGGGATAATTTAATAACGAGCAGTGGAAAGATGCAGATTGGATATACAAAAGGTTACTCCACAAGCTCATTGATTTAAATTCATGTGGAGTTCTCAATATCTGTGGCACACATACTCACACATGCATATCTCCTGAGCCAACTACCGATATTATATTAGTAATACGAGACGCACAGAAACACACAAATACGCACATACAGCGCACACATCCACCCCACGTTCTCAACACTCACTTACGCTATTACATTAGTAATCTGAGAGAATTTTGCACACGCGGCCTGGACACATCTCATATTTTTACACCGCTGGATATTTCAGCATCACATACATTCATCAGGATCCAGCGGTGTATTTCTGCGCACGCCGACAGAGGTTTACATGCATATTCAAATCTGACAGCCACTTAAAATAACTCTGCAACCACACATTCCTCTTAGCTGCCAATCAATGTGATTTAGACGCAGTAAAAGAAAGCAAGCTTTGACGGGTAGAATCATGTAGCTTATCATCAGGCTGTCACTGCATGGATACCATTGATTGTCTCCTGCTCCACCACAATTAACGCGTGGCCCATATATCCTTCAGATACACACTGATGGTGTGCGCGCACGCTCTTTCTCTCTCTCATTCAGCCATGTAATGTAAAAAAAATCTCTCTTTTTTTAACTCTTTATTTGTTTGCTCAAAACTTGCTGTTTTTTTTAAAAAAAGTGACTTTAATACATTACTCTTGCTTAATATTATCCAAAATAATAATTGCACATTTTCACACACATAAATTCAGTAACAGTTATCCCAGCCTAAGCCACGCATTTATTTCTGCAGAACTTTATTATCCCATCCTATGTCCCAGAACATCACCATCTTCTTAAGTAATTAGTTATTTTATTATACAGCTCACATATTCTCTTATGCACAGCCGGGGGTGGCAGGGCATTCCCGTGCTTGTACCTGCACTGTATGTGTGTATGTGTGTGAGTATACTGCATGTGGGTGTGCAAGGGAATTACAGTTATGAGTTTTTCCTTTTGTTCTCCTCGGTTGATGACTTAACTCATAAATCACCTCCTTCTCATTTCCCCACACTCTATCTCCATCCCGCCTTCTCTTTCTCTCCTCCTCTGTGTCGTTTTCGGGTCAGATGCTTGGATTAGATGCTTCAGATTAGTTTAAATAAACTATCGGAGCTGCTTGCAAAATGCCTAGTTGCAACACAAACAGTTACAGCATGGGAACAGTTTTAAACAATGAATGCAAGACTAATTCAAATATGACTCAGCTTTATTTGTTGTGTTTACATGACTTTTATATGGACTAATGCCCCTAAATAAGCACAGACGGTACTTAATGAAGGGTGAATTTCATTAATCCCCAGAGTAGTGGCACAGGTTAAGATTAATATTTACCCAAACTTGGTAAAGTTCATTGAGGAAAATTGTCTTATTAAAAATTTGCAGAAAAAAAGGTAAAAAAAAAAACTATTTAATAATTACAATTGTATTATTTTTGTACTTGTGATGCCTTAAAATAATGTTTCCTTGTAGGAATAGTGACATATTCACAAAGCAGTGATGCATTTAGGATCATCGTGTTGTTTTCTCTCTTATCCCATCAGTCTTGCAGTCATCTCAGCTGCATCTGAGACCACTTGCAGGGAACCGGGACTGGTGCAGTTTATCTTGGGAAGTAAGGTTTTTGAGCTAAAATCTAGACTGTGCCAAAAGGAAAAAAGGGTACTGCAACTATCTATGTGTAAGCCTTATATTGTGCAAAATAACTGGATTCGTCTTAATTGTCTGTGCAGCTTTCAGCAAGTACAAACACTCACATGAGTACAAACAGTTAATGCATAGCAATACTTGCCCTGCATGTGCCCACTTGCCAGTTCAAAGCACCGTTGTCTTATTTGCACCATTTTTCCTAATGCTGCTCAGACAGATCAACCAGCAAAATATACCTATGACAACCTGCAGCCAGATGACGACATGTGTATTTCATTTAAATGCCCAAACTGAAGAGGAAAACAACAGCGGCACATCACTGCTGGCGAGCAGAAATGTTAATGCAGACCCTTCAGAAAACACAGTCAAAGCACCTCTGTGTGGTGGCATGAACTACCAACAAGATGAGAGACCCACAAACAAAAATGCACAGGTGTCCAAACTGAATAATGCTGCTAAGACAATGTGGGCCAAGCAGAGGGGCAAAACTCTGGGATGCTGTCACTCAGTATGCTACATGTGCAGCAAGCATTTTGTCACTGATAATTCAAATATCCATAGGTCCCTATTAGGCTACTCCATTTCTTTAAGTTAAGCTAAAACAGCATGCACCTGGTATTGTAGTGGATTGTGCATCATTCAGAGAACTCTGAAAAGCTAAAACATTGCAACCACCTAACTACAGCAGTTTGCAAACAAATAGCTAATATTAGCTTTCTAATGTTCCTTACATTTGGAAAGCAAAAGGTGTTTTTGGATTTCGAGACCTGCGTTGCTTGTTGTGGGGCCAATGTTTTCTTCTTTAGAGACAGTGTAATGATTATATTACACTGTCTCTAAAGGCCCTATGCACTGGGTCTGTAGAGAAGATGCGTTAACTTACACATAACCTTGGGGTTAGCTGTGACACTACGATGAACATGGAGATATAAAAACAATATAGAACACAGCTGACAAGTAGGGTTGAAGTAAGGTCATGCAGGAGTAATGTGATCAGATTATTTGCCTGTAGCTTTCTTGTTATTAATTAGGAGGCCTGTATTTCGATTTAGCTTAACATATAAGTATTTATCAGGAGGCAGTCTCCAAATGCTTGCACAGCTATTTACAGACACACCCACTGAAAAACATACACATTAAGTAAATGCAGGTCTGCAAATACAGCCCCTAATAACACGAGGTGGATTAGCAGGATCCAGCGCCGCATATGGAGGAAAACTTAAGAAAACAGTGTGAAATTTAAAAGGAGCTTTAGACTGAGAACAGCCATGGGGTCACTTAATCCCCATTACGGCACACACATAAAATACAAGCATGTAAGGATACACGCACACATACACACACTCCCTGTTGCTCTCCTCCCCAAGAGCCCAGTGTCCATTAAGAGAGCCATGAATCTAGTACTAAAGCTGGTTTTACAGAGTGGAGCAACAGGACGGGTAACCATTCACACACAAACTGGAGAGGAGCGCTGTGTGTGTTTAGTGTGTTATGTGTGTGTGTGTCCATGACAACCAGGTGCCTCTCAGACGTATATGGAGGAAATGTTGGCCACTTGAAAAACATACATGAACTCACTGGCTCTGACTTTGCTGGCTTTGCAATTCCTGTCGACTTCTATATAGGACTTGCCAAAAGGCAAAATCTAAACAGAGGGTGGGAGAAACAGGATTAAGAAAAAAGTGTTCACAATACCAGAAGACAAAAAACCAAGACAAAGACAGAGAAAAGAAATTAAAAGGGAGTCTGCAGCTGTCACATGTGACCCCAGTCCCTCTCTTTATCTCTGTTCCTGCTTCCCTTCACACACATTCAGACAGTCTTGGACTCAGTGAGCCAGTCATCCATCAATGCCAAAGAGAGGGTATGGCTTGAAGCCTGGCTTTACCCAGAAACAACATGGCTGTCCTGCACACTGCCCACTCCGCAAACACCAGTGGACAGAGCATGTGTCCTTTAGCCTTTGGGCTTAGATCGAAATGTGTTTATGTGTGTGTGTGAGTCTCTGCGTGTTGCTCTTTGTGAATGTGCAACGCTCTGTTAGCAGCACTCCACTTTTCTGTGTTTATGAAGGTTTCATGGGCAAGGTTGCATATGTATTTGCTTTAAAAAAAACAAATACAGTGTGTGTTTTTCTTCCCCGTGTACACAAACACACCAACTTAACATGCACACACACAAACACACAAAAATCTCAGTCAGAGAGAGATGACCACCGTGTCACACAGAGACAGTATTGCTGACAGGGCTTGCAGTGGGGACTGTTGCAAACACACAGTGGTTGACCTAAATCCCCCCATACTGCCCGTGTCATATCCTGTCTCTGCGCGTGTCACTTCCACCCGCTGGCTCACAGCGGCTATCGCTATGGGGATCCCTCTGAGTGCCCAGAAACTAGCAGAGGCAGCAGACATCTACAGTCAGCAAATACAAAAGAAGGAGTGAAAGTAAAGAAAAGGAGCAATATTTTTGACATGACAGCTTCTAATGCATTTTTAAAATTTACATACTGACATTTAAATTTACCTTTTTAATGTCAGCTTACCTACTTTAGTAAATGCATATACAATTTCAGGATTTAATCAAAAGAAACAAAAATCCAGTTGCTAGAACATTTTACCACTACTGTAATAATCGTTAAACACGGGTGTCCGATCCAGTTCATCTCACCAACACTGGCTGGCAACTGCCACGTGTGTCAGTGCCGGCAGAAACATTCTCATTTTATGCTTTGTCAACAAATCCCCTACATGGAACCGTCACATATTTTAATTGCATAAAATCACTGTCAGTCCTCTGTCTGTTAATTGTGGGAGAAGCTGTCCTATTTTTCTCGATATTTAACTTTGGCACGCAGCACTTGCTCGCCGTCCTGCTGGTTCACTTCACAGTAGTGTTTGATCAACATGAGAAAACATTAGCGTGAGAACAACAACAACTGACTAATGGTGGCGAGTACGGCAGCGACCATGTGTGCTTCAACACAGATCCCTGGCATTCACATTGCGCCGCCTTTCATGTTTTGGACTACCCCCTCCTCTACAACAAAAGGAGGTTTAAAAAGCAAGAGAGAGGAGTGGGGATAAAAAAAAGGAGGGGAATAAAAAAAGAAAGGGAGAGGGGCGAATGAAGGGAAATGCAGGTTTGGCCTAGGGCAGCGTGCTGTGATGTAAGAGAAATAGAGAAAGTGAGGGGAAGAAAGAGGGCAGTAGGGGTGAGGAGAAATGGTGTTTTTTGTAGTCAGTCATTGCACATGGACACCTATTTGAGTGTGCAGACACACATGCGCGCGTGTGTCTACACACACTTTTGTTGACATAATACAGTAAAGACAGGGTTGTGTCTGCACAGGCTAAAGTTTCCTGTATGGAACTATTGTTAGCAACAGACTTCAAACCAAGGGAAGAAAATATTGTTCTTGAAATTATTTTCACATTTTTCCTCAGTGTTGAAATCTTAGGCTGAGGTCACATCTAGTGAAAAGTGTGCAAGTGCGTGTGTGTCTTTTGGGGGGGGTTCCTGTAATGTCAAGGAGTTTCAGGCTGAAGCAGCTTGACACAGCTGCAGTGTACGAAACAAGCTTCGGGGCATAGACTGAAACTTGGCCTGCTAATTCCAAAACACACAAACACACACCTCAGAAGACTTTCTGTGAACAAGTTCCAGCATCTCTCTCTTTAGCCTGTCAGCTTGCAGAACACTGAAACTTGTTGTCATCTGCTCCCATTATTTCAACTTATTAACACAGTTTATTCTTCTTCCAATAGGTGGATCTTTTGCCATTTTGGTAATCAATTCTTCCAGATATTAAAGCATTTTCTTCAAAGTGAGTCCTTTCGTGTGTGTTTGTGTGTGTATTTGTGTATTTAATGGCAACGTTTTCCAGATGCATTAATTACATTTTAACTACTTTAAGTAGTGACAAAACAGACTGGACACACAATGTGAATGCCTTATTGAGCAGGAAATATGCATGGCAAATAGAGGAGGTAAGATTTAAACCTAGATTTGCCTTCATATGCTTTAGAGGCTTTCACACCACCTAACCTGACATTCTTGTTCTTCCATTAACGTTTTTTGCGGTCTAACAACATCTCAATTCCAGAGCAACATTACTGTAACTCAAAAACAAAACAAAAATTAGATCTTCAACCTAAGTTGAATTAACCAATTTATTAGGTAAAAATAATAAACAGCAAGTGCTTCTTGTCATTCTTCTTTGCATGTTTTTCCTCTCACCTTGCTCCACTTATCTTTCCTCCCTTACTTGCTCACTCCCCTTCCCTTCTTTCACCTCTTCCTCTATGTTCCCCCTGCCTGTGCTTTCAGAAACCCGATAAGCAGCATATGTATGTGCCATGCCCCCCTTTCCTAAGTAGCCCGAACGTCCGTCCACTCTGGCCTTTTAAATACTACCTCTCTTTCTCATTCTCTCTCCCTCACTCTCACTCTGTGCATGCTTTTAAGACGTTCGTAAAAGGAGGTCTTATTGACAAAACAATTGCTCGGCGGGGCTTAAACACTGCCTTTAAAGGGGTATTATTAAATTGCAGGCAGGAAGGGGAGGGGCAGCCAACAAGGGAAACCTGATGACCTCGCCATCGATTTTTACATCACTGGAGCGTTAGGAGAACTTAGCACAGAGATACTGACTGTATCCAGAGAAACAGAGAGTACAGAGAGCGAGAGAGAAAAAAAAAAAAAAAAAGACATTTTATATGTTACGCATGGAGCTTTTAGCTCTTGGCTCAGTCCAGAATGATGTAATTGTTTGAGCAGGTAAAAGGTTGTATTGTGAAAGAACATGTCCATACTATGGTTGCCGACAGATATAAACACGGGTCTATCGGCAGATCTAAATCGAATTATTCCTCGACTTCTTTCTTTACCAATCAACTGATCCAGCTATCTTTATATCGCATGCTGAGGAGAGGTCAGTTATGAATCCGTCTCCTTGAGACATGAGAATTATTTCCCCCTATGGCTCCATCCCAGGATTGCTTTTGTTTTGTTGACATGCCTCTGAAAAACATAACCAAACAGTTTGGACAGTGTAATCCATCTCTCACTTAGTAGAACATATGCGCTCGTGTTCCTAAAGTACATGCACTCGAAGAAACAAAAGAACTTCTCCTTTTGAATTTTTTTTTTTCACTATCATAATTGCAATGCAAATAAAAGCCTGAAAGATTTGTTTGATTTTGCACACAGATTTTATCTCTTTTCTGTCACGCTGTTTGCTTTTGTCATGCAACACCAGGCCTGTGAGGTGGCAGCAGTTTGTGTGTAAGTTTTACAGCTCAGTGAAATAAGATGAGATAAAAAGCAAAAACTTTTTGTAGCCCAAAATTATTAGAAGACTAAAATAATACTGGAACAAAAAACAGATTAAATTTACTTTGTTTTTGTTTTTTTAAACACCACAACATAATGCATACTATAAAATACTAAAAACTATAAAAAAAAAAAAACTTTCTTTGTGGTTGATTTATTCTTTAGAATTTACAGTACAGGTTTGTTAATGAACTTTTAACATCATAAGCATTCACATGGGTGAGTGCTCTTTGTGACATACTATACTGCTCTATAAAGTCTATGGGAGACTTTGCACTTATGTTTTAATGTACATCATTCTGTTACTCGTTTATGCCAGGGGGTGCGAGAGATTTCCGTGTGCTATAGAATATTCTTAAATTCTCTGTATATGATTCTGCTTTGTAAATGTGAACATGTATTGCCACACACACACACGCACACTTTTGCCATTCAAATTGAGATTCCCTGGTGCAGCGTATTTCTGCCAATAATTCATGAGTGATCTGCGCCCCTTGCCGGCCTTTAGCATTTTTATTTAATCTGCTGAGCCCTACCGCGTGCTCACTCATCAATAATGCACACCAACATGTGTGTTAACACATCTATGGTGCGGGAGAGAGAGGGAGAGTATATGGTTGTATTGCAGTGTGCGATTATGCAATATATGTGAGGTAACACACATTGTACAGTACAATAAAGAGATTGTATGTGTCTATGTTGATGCAGGGGAAGAAAGGAAGAGTTTGTGTTCTTAATGTTCTGACAAGAGTTTTTCTTTGTCAGTTGTTAAGTCGTCCCCTGTTGGGACAATAAACACGGATCATGGATGACCCCGGTTCATCCTGAGCTGTTTAACATGAATTCATTGCCCATGGCCTGCATGTGACTGTGAAACACACTCCCACTAGGCGTTTTATGCTTTCGGAAGTCTTCTTTGGTCTGATTTTCACAGTTGTAGACCTGATCTGGTGCAAGCGAACACACGAGATGTGAAGCGCGTTTGTGTACTCATTTGTATATATGTCTGTGAGTACGGTTTTCCAAAGCACTGACAAACAGAATCACATCTAGGAAAATTGACTTCACTAAATCAGTGGGTCAGGAGGTAACATCACTGGGGGTTGCTATGGAGACACCCAATGACGGGGCTTCCCAACCAGCACAACAACATGACTGTGAAATGGCAGTTCCCCTAACGTAACCCCTCGCTCTCTATTACTCTGTCATTGTCTTTCTTTCGTTTGTTTCTATCATCTTTTTCCCCCTCTTCCACTTCTGCTTATCCTCTTTTCTCTTCTCTCTTTTTTTGGTCAGTTTCTTTGTCTTTATCTCTTTGTCACTCCATGTTTTCACTTTATTGTTTTCCTTGATCACCCTTCCATGCCACACTGTACTGCTCGCTTGCTCAAACAACCGAACCATGCATGGAAATATGCCTGTGGACAAGCATGTACACACATACACACGCACGTATACAACAAAATGTGAGGGGGCAGCGGGATCCCAGCATGGAGGGTTTAACAGCTAATACCCCTTAGATTAACCACCCCCGGTCCCTCTCTTTTAAACACACACACACAGACACACACATCTTCTACAAACCAAGATTAACCTCCTACGATTTACACAGTGTGTGTTGGTATTGCACAAATACACATGCATACACACCTTCGGGGTGTGTTGCTATTCCCCTACCAATAAATATAACAAACAGATTGAGAACACACAGTCAGTATTAAGTGACCAAGCTACTGTTCATGTGACTGTCTGTGACTCACACACAGACACAGGCGTGTGTGCACACAGAGTTTGGCTTTATCTCAGCTGTAAGGATTGATCCCCATGGATTTCAGAGGGGTCACGTGATCTGATAACCTCTAGGATTCCCCCTGGTCAGGAGACCTTTTTTCACCAGTATGTGTGTGTATTGTTTTTGGCCTGGTATAAAATGAATTCTCCAAAGACTGATACATCATACCCTAATCTAACGTCTGTCTGTCTCTGAGGTCTCAGATTGAACAATGGCTGGGAATAATGTTAACATCATTAGGCCACTGGTAATGGGGAGTTATCATGTCTCATCTCCTTTTCTTCCCTTCTCCCTTTCTCCTTCTCTTCATCTATTTTTCACTGTCTGCCTCTTCAACTCTCACTCCTCCTCTTTGCTTTTTCTGCAGTCTCCACTTTCATGCTCCTACCAAGCAAACTCACTGATACTTTCAAGGATTATTTTAAGGGCTGCTTAGATCAAACACCCTCTGCAAGGGCCTTGCCTTGGTTACCCAGACTCGAGCCCCTTTAATTAGACATGGCTAATAACACTAAGCATGTGCTGATAGCCATCTCTCTGATAAGACTAGCCGCAAAAGGACACAGGGCCTCCTTTTACCTTTTACAGTGTTACCTAAGGTTAAAATGGATACTTAGCAACCTTATTTTATGGCTCAGTCCGTGCCCAATTAACAGGCCAGTTGGCACTTACAGAGCAGTAATTTGCAGAGGCCAGTTAGCAATCAGCCTGTCCGCTAATATGCTAGGCTCCTTGCTAACAAGGACATCTTCAAATGCCTTGTTAAAAAATAAGTACTAAATAATAACAATAATATATGGTTATTTTGTTCTCTGACTGACTTTCGTTCACTTTGTACTCTGACTGCAGGCTTTTGGTTCCCAGAGTTTGCGAAAGTAATTGGATGCAGTTCCTTTGGCTATCACGCTGTTCTCCCGTAGAATCAGCTCCCAGTTTAAATTCAGAAGACAGGCCTTAAAATTTTCCTTTTTAATCACAGGGCTGGAGCAGGTGACCCTGCCCATGCCTTAGTATGCTGATGCGGGTTTGGGCTGCTGGGGGACTTCCCATCTTCTCCACTCCCTTATTTTCACTCTTGATGCATTTATATGCCACTATTGGATCATTAACCTTTATCTACTCTCTTCCATAGTTTGTGCTTTATCCTCGTCTCTTTGTGCTCTTTCCCCCCTTTTCTTTTACTCCTCACCTTCATGTTAAAAGAGAGTTTATTGTCTGATTTCTGGTATTTTCTGTCTAATATTGTAGGATCCATACCTTAGTATATAAAGCACCTTGAGGTGACCATTGTTGGGATTTGGAGCTACACAAATACATTTGTATTGGATTGAACTGAGTTGTTAAGACAAAGGTAACTGAACTTCTTAGAGGATTTTTTTTTTATCCAAATCAGAATATACAGTGTTTCCTTTTCGTATTTTACTTTTCAAATAATTTGCAGTACTACAGACTTCAGGATAATTTGCAAAAGAAAAAAGAGAGGAAAATTCAGGATAACAGAGTGTATAAAGTGAATAAATGTATGTTTTAAAAATTTACAAAGAGCAGATGAATGTTAAATGATGTTCTCCAAGTGTTTAAAACAAATGCTAATCACAGTTAAAGGTAAGCCTACAAAAAGCCGCAAACCCCAAAATAAGACAGCCAAAGTAAAACCCTATAATTAGTCTCAGAGCAGCCACTTTTCAAGTAATCATTCTTTTATAAGTTGTGCATCTTGGATGATTTTATTGGATGTTTTCAGATAGTAGTTTGATTCTTAATTAACATGGATTCTCATGTTTGGGCCGAGTTAGGCTGTTGGTTTGGAAAATCACTCCAGGCCATATCTCTTTAGATGGATTGATCTAGGTGAGGATGATTCAGTAAATGGTGTGTGTGTGTGTGTGTGTGTGTGTGTGTGTGTGTGTGTGCGCGCGCGCGCGCGCGCGTGTGTGTGTGTGTGTGTGTGTGTGTGTGTGTGTGTGTGTGTGTGTGTGTGTGTGTGTGTGTGTGTGATGAAAATAGAGGTGGAGTGGAGGCATTAATTCTAATCATCAAGAACTGGGATAGCCTGGGGGGTCAAACTCCTGAAATCGACTGCATGTAAACTCTGAAATGACTTACCAGTTGTTCACTTGTAGGATCGTGAGTCCTGTGTCCTGCGCCAGCTGTTTCTTCTGTTCTTCCGATGGGTAGGGATGCTGCAGGAGACAGAGATACTTTGAGAAAAGGCTGACCGCAAATTGTTTAATGAAGCTTCTTGTTTTTTTTAAAAAGGCTTTGATGTGCCTTTTAACAGGGAAGGAGATGGTGCAGGGCACAGGTTACACATACACAGTCGCACATACAAAACCATGCGCTGTAATGAGACCTAGAAAATGAGATGTGTGCTCATGCTCATTGGTGCATAGGTGTCAGTATGTGCCTGTGTGTATGTCTATGTATACTGTAAGTACATCTGAGTGTGTGCACATTAATGTGCCACCCCCTCCGATCATTAATGGAATATGAAATCTTGTAATTAATGGCAGCCAAAAAGGCAAGCCAATTAGAAAGTTAAGTGAAGTGGAGAACCAGCTCTAGTAATTAGGCAGCCTCTTACACAAATATATTCGCGTCAATGGCCCCCCTTTCACCCCGCTGCATATGTAATCAGAGAGTGGGGAATATGTAACATTAAGCCGATGAAATAGAGACAAGAGGATGTAAAACTCGCGTCTTTATTGCTGCTGGTTGCTTTTATCCTTATTACAGTGTGTACAATAACATGACTCTGTTAAGTTTGTCTTTTTGTTGCAATTATTTCTATGGCTTAACTGCGCAATATGATCCTTATCCCCAAAATTAAAGAATGCCACCAAAACATATCATTCAATGCTGTGTCGAGTCTTATATCGGGTGGAGGGCGAAAAAGTAATACGCATACACCCAATAAACTTTCATTTTTTGTAACTCTTAATATGTTTTAATCAAACTGCATCACCTTGATTTTAGAAGACATCCGTTTTTCACTCATTTGTGCAACAATAATATTAACAGGTAAAAGATAAAAGATCCTTCCTCCTTATTTTAGGATCCAAATCGGAATCTGAATGATTTTTTATTCATTTGAAGACTAACGAATGCATCATGGACACGAAAAGCCCGAAGTGACTTCTAAAGTCAATGTTTAAATATAAACCAGTGACTGTGACCCCTCCTATCAAGAAGCCAGCTGAGAACAGTTAAATTTGAGCCACCTGTTTAAATATATAGAATGAATAAATTGGATAAATGCAAACTTGGGGAGTGTGTTGATTTATATTGGAGTAGGGGGTATCACAGTTGCACGGAGCCTTGTTCATGGAGTACAATGTGCTGTTCATGACTCAGACAAGACATGGACTGTGCAGTATGGCATAGGCAGGCTGTAAAAGAGGAGAAGAGGAGGGAGGGGAAAGGGAGCGATGGAGAGAATAGATTGTTGAAAGGCTAGCACAAACTGGAGAGCTATCTATAATCCAAAAGACCGTGTATACATTTACAGAAGGGATACATCAAAAACTAAACAGCATGAGGATAATCTGGCTTAATGATCCAGTCAGCACTATTTTAGCAGACTGCTTTTCAATGATTAAGTAGTAGTATTTAACAATGACTGTCTAAAAACTTTGAAAATTTTATGCTACTGACTTTAAAGAACAAATTCAAATATTTTTTAGGTTAATTTGCTCTCTTAAAAATAGGCCGAGTCGAGCTTAGAGTTACTGGCAGCGCTAACATGTGCTTCGCTAAAATCCCAAGTTATTGTGTTCAAAAACAGGCACCACACATATGGCTGCTGTATGATATTTGCAGTACATCTATCAAGGGTATGTCTCCTTGTTAGTCAATCAGATGTGCAAAATTAGTGCGGCGCCAGCTTTTTCATTTTTTCATTAAAGCTTTTTCAGTGCATAATGAACAGGATTGTGTTTAATGCTGGAACCACCCAGCACAGCGAGGGGAGACTGATTTTTTCCCAGTCTTCCCTTGTCCATGTGATTGGTTGCGGGGAATGGGAACACAAGGAGGCTAATTTCATGCACAAAGTTATAATTGCATGTCGCCTCTGGCCAAATTTGTGTCCAGTTCTTTTTTTACAACCATTTTTGTTCGCCTGTACGTGTGTGTGTGTTAGTGTGCAAATATGCATGTGAACTGCCCATACATATGCACACACACATACACACAGTGCTGTTTCAGTGTGCGTGCAAGATCCTCCATATTTTTGCCCAATCAGATAAAATCCAAAGGAAAATAACTGCAGAAAATCTGAGGCAGCACTTGCCTTCCTCTGTGGGTGAAAGTGAGAAAACATTATTCTTACGGCTTGTGTCATCCGATGCCCTGATGCATTGCTTCATATATCATATCTACACATACACTTCTGACATTTTAATCTCAGCTAATCATGTGAAAAACATGTCTCTCTTTGCAACAAAAAAGATGATTGAACATGAAAAGATCAATGTGTCTATTCTGCTTGTCACAGATCTGTGGAGTGTCTGCCTCGTGATATCAGGGGGATGCAGCCATGCCAGAGGCCACAATACAGCACAAATACACCCTGTTTCAATGTTTCCCTTCCTTCTAGCTTACCAGCACAGATACGCACTTACACAGACAGATGCATAAATAAAATACACAAACAGACAGTGTGTGTGACCATCTCGGTCTCAGCCTACAGTACTGGAAGAAAAATGTTCTCACAGCATTTCATTTGACACAAATCCTGCTAGTGGTAGAATATAATAAGTACATTTACTTAAGAATAAATATAAGCATAAGGTTGAGGTTCTTTTAATTTTTATACAATAATTAAATTAAATATATAAAGAAATGGTTAAAAGAAATCAGTCAGAAATAACGTCATTTATTCATTTATTCAGTGTCAATTTTTAAAAAAAATTATGAGTATTTTTATTGTTTACAGTTAAACGCATATTATGCTGATAACACAACTTCCAGGACAATCACTAGAACTTCAGTACTTGAGCACTGAGACTTCTACTTTACATAAGCAAACTCCTTTACAAGTTTTCACATACAAAAAAAGTCCTCACTTAATTTAAGAGTTTAGAGGAAGAGATAGCCATGAAGCCAGTACATTAAAACTGTTTTTCCCCTCCTTTTTTCCCTAAACCTCCAAATTAGCTCCTATCTGTCAAAACACTGTGATTTAGTTTCTTGCTGAGCAACAAGTCGGCCAGTTTTAATATTGTCTGTGAGCGATTCTGGTGTCTTAACGGCCTTTGGCTGAGGTTCAGCGGGTTGAGAGAGAGAGAAAGAGAGAGAGAGAGAGAGGCCTTTAGTGAGAAAAGCAATAACATGTTCTTTAAAAGAGCAGATGGAAAGTTTCTGCGCATCCTTCCCTCCCTTCCCTCTTTCCTCCGCCTATCTTAATGATATGTCTTCTCCAAATATACAGCTCCTTTCATGAGAATTTCCACCCTGCTCTCCACTGGGCTCTGAGCATGTGGGTGCCAGGAGGGGTGTGCGTTTTTGCTTCCTTCTCTTCTTTGTGTCTTATCAATCTGAGTATGTAAGAGTATGGGTGTACATTTCCGTTGTACATTTTGTTTGTCCGATAGAGTCAAAGATTTTACTTTGCTTTGCCCTGCAAGTTAATATGTGCACAGAATTGAATATGTTTCCCAAGCCACTGAGCTTGCGTGGTTTACAAGTAAGTTTAGCTGTGCATGGTCTGAATATGGTGTGTGTATGTATGTTTGCGTGCAGATCTGTGTGTGTGGGTGAGTAAGTAACAGAGCATCAGTAACATCCCCTCCCTGTCTGACCGTCTTCCTCTCTGACCTCCTCAGACAAGAACAAGAGCGGGATAGATAGAAGAAAGAAAGAGGAAGAGGGAAGAGGGAGGCAGGAGAGGAGACATGGAAATGGATATCTGGAGCCCCAGGGTTTAAAAAAGAGATAAGAGCATGAATATTCTGTAGGCCCCCTTTTTACTCCCCCGTCCCACCCATAACCCAAGAGAAAACTATTCTAGGCATGACGGTAGAAAAAAAAAAAAAAGTAAACTGTTACAGTTAACAATTAAACATACAACAAAATAGGAATTATATTACTTTTTCCAGATTTTTAAAAATATATTAAATAATTAAAAAAAAAAACACTTGAAATAAAGTATCATCAGGTTGAGCTGGTAATAAGGCTCTGAACACATACCACTGAAGTAAAATTTTAATTTTGTGAGGACTCGGATGGAAAAACTCCACAGATCTAAAAGTGACTTAAAGTAGCCATAATAAATTACTTAAGATATTAATGAAAGGGATGAAAAGTTGTTCTTTTAAAGACTAACATTTTTAAAGTTACCCGACCTAAGCTTCACACTAGCTACCCTGGTAAAAGTCTGATTTCATGTCCCGCATGTTGATTTAGTTTTGAGAAGCATTAAGTTATGGTAGCTTAGTATATGCACTGTAAAATGTAATTCTAGCTGTTTGTTATTTCAACATATTATTCTATATCAGTTTGACGATAGATGACTGAAGTTGTTGTTATAACATAGAATTACAAGTTAAAAACGTCCCAATTACACCAAAAAAAGCTAACTTGAAAACTCATGTCCAGCTAAATCAGAAACTTATGTGAACTTGACAATGCGGGTAAGTTGAGCACAGCAGGATTCAAAACTGCCTCACGTGACTGCTACCGAGGTGCATCATGGGGAATTGGCGGTTAACGACATGCTCACTTTACTTGGACGTTTTCTAATCGTCTTCTTTGGAATATGCTTTCAAGGTGAGTAACATTGGTTATAACTATAAGGAAAGAGAGCTACAAAAGTTGGAACATGTTTTGAATTTATGGCATGACGTGTGTTTTTCTCTTTTACCGAAATGTTTGCTTTAGCTAATGTAACTTTAGCCGACAAGGTCCAGCTTGTGTGTCATGACCAAACTTGACCTAATAAACTGACATATGGCCTTTTTTATGGGTTTAATGTGGCGCTGAGCAAATCACAAGTATTGTGCCGCTAGCTTTAAGGTTGTGCACTCACCCTGTTGCGATATTAGCAAGCTAACTCAGCTAATTAATAAAGCTTATTTCATATTGTCTCTGTACTTGTAAATTCCTTTCAAGTTCACAGGCTGTTGTATTTTGGTGGAAGTTCATTTTGGCAATATTTCCAATAACTGGCTGGGTTCAAAAAGACCTTTTTGGCAGGACTCGGATGCTTGTTGTCATCTGTTTATCCCTATGTAATCACTTAAGGTGTTATTAACTGCTGCATGCTAAGCTGCAAGAGTGCACTGAGGACTGAGACAAAATATGGTCTACAAACCAGCATTATATTAGTTTTTATCAGATAGTCCTCCAGTGTGCTTATTTTTTGCTTTAATTATATTGTGCAGTTATTTGTTACCCTGAAATGCTTTATGCTTAACAACAGTTCACTATTTTGACTTATTTTTGAACTCTTGTGATCAGTATGACTAGATTGTGTGAGTTTCCATACTAAACGAGCTGTAGTGATAAAATAATTGGCATCAGAGACACTGATTTTTGGCATGGTATACTGCAGAAGTTTTTTTTTTTTTTGCATAATTTACCTTTTAATTAAACTGCATTCTCTGTATTGTAACAAAACTAACATTGTTTATATGTCAGAAAATTAGCAAACATGAATAAATGGCGAAAACAATATAATTATAACATATATTTTTATTTTACTTATTTTAGGTCTGTGAAGCCAAACTTGATGCTGGGGATTTATTTTTGTCAGTGGAGTCAAATGGTAAGTTACAATTTGTGCATTTTGTCATACTGGAAACACCTCAGATTATATTGTAATTTAATAGCTCTGTAGAACAAATGATATAAAGATTGTAGTGTCAGGGTACTTCTTAAGAAGTAATATGGCACTATTGATGATCACATGCAGGTGGCATAAACTAAATATTCAGACGTGTTACCAACAAATGATTCATTAACAAAAGCAATGGAGCAGACTGTTTAGGTTCTTGTGGTTGTAATAACATCCATAACTGCAAGTTTGTCATTAATTTATTTTCACAGGTCTAGATGATCACATTTGACTTTGTCATTTAAATGAGGTGGACTTGCAAACTTTGCGCTCTTTGGGGTAAATTGCTGTCCACTACATATACACAGAATCTGCACAGTATTTCAGATCTAAAAAGGGAGTATGTAATGGACTTGCTGGCTTTAATGTAAAAAGCCTGTTGTGTAACTTTAATGAGGCAGTTGGACTAAAACAGTATTGCTCATCAAGGTAAACATCTGAGGAATAAGGAAACTGTTACTTGTCCTTTTACTCAGTGTTCTTTTAATCGCACGTTTACTAAAGTTTTACATCACATAAGTCATTTTCACAATCATTCTACTTTAAAAGATTTCAAGACAGAGCTTATTGTTCTCTGAGCTTCCTTGTTTGCTGAACGGCAGGTAAAGTGCATCTTTTTGTTTGTTTGCTTTTGTGTGTTTGTGTTTTCTCTAATGGGCCTCAGATGACTGTTTGCTTAAATTTGGGTCTCAAAGAATCTTTTTTTAATTCTGCCTGTACTCTCCACCCCTCTTCTTCTATTGCTCAGGTTGAAGCAGAATTTGCCCGTCTTACATCTGTTGACCTGAAAGGGTTCCTTTTTGCTGTGCTTGACCATTATGGAGAGGTTCGTGGAGCTGTACAAAATCAAGAGCGGCATAGAAAGGCTAACTAGGCTCATAAGATGCTTCGGAGATGATGTAAGTGTTCAACTGCGAAATCTAATCCTTTGTTTAAGTTTTAGGTTATCCAGTTCAACTGATGAACTCATTGAAAGAAAGCTGATAAGTAAAGTCTGTGATCATATTTCACAACTGGACATTTAGTGTGGTAACTTTTACAGAATCTATGTATATTGGTGGTAGGTTGGATATCATATTCTACTTGAATGTCCTGATAAGCCTGATTCAAAATCTCCAATGATAATCATATATTGATGGAATTATGCATCAAAAAGCTGTGAATTTGGAGCTGTCTACATGCTTCATAAACACTGTTTAAAAAGTGTTTTTGTTTTCTTTTTGACTTCTTTGACCAGAGCCCTACACAAAGGAAGAGGACAGAGGACCTCATTTTCTAAAGGAAGATCCCTCACACACTTTTAAGACTGTGAAGGTTAGCATTGTTTCTTTTAGTAAATTTAATAATGACAGCACCACAGTGGATTTTAAATTAAAAAGTACATGTGTACTTTTTCCTCACCAAATGTATTATTACAAGATCTTTGACACTGGATTTGGTCTGGGTTTCAGAGAAACTAACTGGCAAGCTAGCATTGATATTATTAGTGTCTTGTGTTTATTCATGTCTTCACCAGGGTCTTTGACATTTCGCTGCTGTACTGTTCACTTCAGCTTTACGTTTGATTTCTCACATTGTATATTGTAATGGCAGAGATATTAGGATATTTAAGGGGCTGCAGTGGCTGCTACAGCTGTGGGGGCAATACTTTGGTGAAATGTCCTGGACCCTGGAAAAGAGACTGTGTAGACTGGGTAAGCAATTAAAGGTTACTGGCCGAGAGTCATTGGGCAGCTGGGTAAAGGTGGATGTTGATATTCAGTGCCAATTATGCAACCTGTTCAGCCATGTCTATATGCTCTTTTTTCATGCTGTTAATATAGGGGGAAAAAATAAACTTTAATCAATAAACTGATTAAAGAAGCATTGTCTATGGAGCCATAATCTGATCCTGTAGTGTAGCTGCAGTTTGCACATTTCATGTATTCTCAGCCAGATTTGGTTTAGAGCACAGCCAATATTTAGCATAAGTAGATTTAAATTCACACACTGGTGATGGCAAGCTACATTGTAGCCACAGCCACCCTGGGGCGCACTGACAGAGGCGAGGCTGCCGGACACTGGCACCACCGGGCCCTCTGACCACCACCAGTAGGCAACAGGTGAAGTGTCTTGCCCAAGGACACAACGACTGAAACTGTCGGAGCCAGGGCTCGAACCGGCAACCTTCCAATTATAAGACGAACTGTCAACTCTTGAGTCACGATTCAGTCATCCACCCATGTGTGTGAATGACTGAATGTGTAAAGCACTTTGGAGTCCTTAGGGGACTAGTAAAGCACTATACAAATACAGGCCATTTACCATTTAAATTGAAAATTTTGTTTGAATTCTGCAATTGAAGACATGCTCAGTTATTTATGAACATGGTCTTTGTTTAAAGCAAGAAATGGATTTGTAACATGGGGGTGCATATCTCATTCTGAAAAAACTTTAACAACTAATAAGTGTTACCCAAAGCCAATCACCATCATCCAAAGCATCAGTATGGCTCTTCTTTGGAAAGACATGAATTGTTAAGCACACGGGATATTGTGTAATTGTAATTGTGTAATTTTTTTTTTTTTTTTGTCTTTGAACCCTTTTATAGCCGACAGGTATTGAAGACACGTTTTCTAAGAGGATGAAAGTTGGCATTGCGATGGTGAAAGAAGAAGACATCGATGTGTTGGTTGTCCTTGAGGCAGCAGTAATCCTGTCTAATCTGAGGGATGTCTCAAGTGCCATTTCCATGCTGATGGGCCTTCTTTTTGCCCTCAACATACACTATCCAAAGGAACTTAAGGACATCTTTGAAGTCATTCAGAACATCCTAATGAACATTGGTGGAAGGCAGTGCATCTCACTAGTGCATGGTCTAAGAAACAGACTCTTGCAGAAAGCCATGCAGAACTGTAATTGTATGATCCTTAGTGTTAAGGACAGTTTTTATTTTACTGTTTGTTTTTTTATTCTTGCAAGTTCTCATTCTCACTTTTGTATGTCACTAAATGACTACACTTTACATTCCAGATTAGACAATTACTCATTTGTTCATGGTTTAAGAAACTTATGTGAACAACAATATAATGGTGGACTCTGCAGATGCTTATCTCATGCAAGTCAGTAGTTTTTCCTTTGTTTTGCAATTGAGCAGACTCAAACTAATGTTTCTGAAATATCCATATTATCAAATGTTTCAGAAGCATGCAGTCATTTTCAGAGATATTGGTTCTGTGGAATTTGTTGCAATTGTAAACGAAGACAAATACAAGAGTTTGATGTCTTAGTTGTTATAAACTGATCTTTACTGTCACTTATCAAAGGTTTTGTACTATTTTAATATTTCAAGTTTTATGCTAACAGGTGTGACTGAGCACAATGAAGTTTAAAAATTTTGTAAATGTAAAGAATAACTTTTCTAAAATAGCAAGTGTCCCGTTGATACATTACATTAATGCAGACTTTATGTTGTTACTTCACAAGAATCACTACTGCTCCTAGAGTATTGGTCAGAATTTCATCTTCACCCAAACTGGGCTCAAGACCAAGTTCAAATTTATTGTTTCACAGGGAGCAGTCTTTGAGTTTTGATGGATTGTGAGCCTGATGAGCTACGTCACTGATTTTTCTGTTTCTCAGATGACTAAGATGGCACAATAAATGGTGAATGTTGGGTGCTCATGAGTAATTGTCTTGTCATGTTCTTAAAACAAACTTTCTGTATGAAATGATCAGATAGACTTTAATGGAATCTGTGGGGTTTTATTTTTTTTCTGTAAACAACAGAAAATTAATTTAAAGGAATGTAGATATTTAAACCTGAGATCTAAGATAAACCTAACAGGTAGTTTTGCTGAAATGGATGTTAGAAAGCCAAAAAAAAACAAAACAAAACTTAAGATGTTTAGTACACATTTTTCTTTACATCCAGTCAATCAACTCTGATAATTAAAATGAAACTGATTTACAAGTTCACTCAGCTACCTTAAGGAGCTCAGTTAATTAATAAACTTAAATCAACTTAGCTAACAGATTATGTTAGTTAAGCTAAAATAGATTCCTAAGTTAAAAGAACTACTAAAGTATTTGAATTAACTAAAAAACCCAAGTCAACTGAACTAGGACAAGAGTTTAAACAATAGATTATTTTAATTTAGCTGAAAGGGTTTTCCCAAGTAAAGATGACAATTAAAGGAGTTGAACTGACTAATAAATCTCAGTCAACTAAACTAAGATGAAAGTTTAGACAACATGTGATTTTTCATTAAGATAACAATTGGTTGTGTTATAAGAACAAACTCTATTTCTTGACTTAACTTAAAATTTTAAGGCAGCCCTTTACCTCATATTTTTAAGTTGAAACAACAAGTTATATTTTACAGTGTGGGAACAAGCATTTGCTTGGTGCCATTCCCTAGTTCCCTTCATGATGACTGAACTTTTGACCTTTACAGCACAAAGTGTCTCTTGATCTCATCTGCTGGAGTAAAAACTCTGATAAACTTTGACACAAAAAAAGAACAGAATTCCTAAAAGGTCACAGCTCCCCAATTCTTGTTTTGTGCTGTACAAGTCTCACCTGAATGTGTTGGTAGCAATAAATGGGCAAAAGGAAAAAGTAGTCTGATTCACTCTTTTGTTGGAGAAGCACTATATGACCATGAAAGGTGGAACATTTTAAAAATGTCTTTATCGTGCTGTTGTTCTTCTCTCTTTATCTTGCCTCCTCAACAAAAACAATTCTTTGTTATTATCTCTGTCTCACTGCCTTTTCCTCTTCTGTATAAAAACATTTTTCCTTTTTTTACTTTTGATGGAAATTTGATTTTAGCTGCCAAACGTCAGCTATTCCATTTTGGTTGTGAGTATTAGTGTCTACAATTGTTTCCATTTTCTCTATATATAGCTTACAACATATATTCAGCATCTTTACTAAACATGTGTGATTACACCTTCATAACCAATTTCACTGTAGCCACACTTCTCTGTGTTTCTTCTTTAGCCATTAGCATTAGGGCGTTATCGTTGCATATACTTCTATTTAAAGCTACACTTCCCAAGCCTCTGCGCTTCCCATTAAAAAGCCTTGACACGCCACATTAGCTTTATAAAACTGCAACCATGAAACAGGATGGAGGGAGGAAGAGGAGAGAGGAAAATCATATGTTGTCACAGCCATGTGACGTCCCTCAAAAAAGAGGCCATGACACTGCACAATCTGTGGATAACAGACATGGGTCAGTGGTATTTTCAGTTAGCTTATTTTACCACCAGATGGTTGCAGAAGGCCACAAGGCACAAAGATGTTAGAAAATGCAATGATAACAGTAAACAAATTGGTAATATGCAACACTTTCCCCTAGTGTACCACTGTAACCAACAAGATACCCTTGGAAATATTTGTAAGCAGCATAACTCTCCTGACCTGAAACCAAGCAGGTTAAACACCAACAAAATAATGGACGGTTACCGACTTGCATGTACCACTTAAGGTAAAAAGTAAACAGCCTTGACTTGGCCAGATCTCTTCCCCTCACTGTTCCCAGGTCAAATCTCTGTGGAAACCGAGCTGCCTATCAGGAATGCCTGACGGCTAATCCGGAGGCCTTTTTGGCTAGAAGGGCATCATTGTATCAAACCAAACTGTCTTCCACAAACATGCATGCACACATGCACACTCTAAAACATAAGGTTTACTGGAAGTGTGGCCTTGCTCCTGACAGACGAGCATGAGATTACCTTAAATATTTGGAGAGCCGAGCACATTGTTATGCTAACAACAAATACCCTGAACCCTGAGCACGAGCAGACTTTAAAACAAGCGTTCCAAACTGTAAGCCTGTTCTATCTCATACAGCAAGCTTCCAATTTCTCAGTTTTATTTTATTTTTTATTTTTTTGCTCATAGAGTCAAAGTTTCATCTACACTGTGTGTGTGTGTGTGTGTGTGTGTGTTCATGCTGTGCTGTGAGAGCTACGCCATTTCAAATTCCTTTCTGTGTAGGTGGCATCGACTGACATCCCTTTGACTTCATTAGGGAGCAGGGACCCAGCAACAAAGCTGGCTCTGGGAGAAAGGGGGGATTAAAGAAAAAAAGAAAAGGGAGTGAGAGTGAACAAAACAACAACAGAAGAAAAACAAAGCACCCCTAACCTAATTTCCTCTGATTCAGGCTGCTCCGACGCAAAATAACTAAACAGTGCAAAAACAGATCTTTTGAGAAACTCAAAATGAACCAACTACGAGATGAGAGATGCAGAGTCTCTTCTGTCTGAAAGTCTGTGCAAAATTAAATGTCCCCTTCTTAGCGCTACCCAAAAAAAAAGCAGGAACAGCCTCTTTTATGGTACTGGTCTTCAGCAAACTAGCTCAAAGCTTGTATGAATAATTCATAAACCTTTTTTTTTCTTGTTTTTTTGGGGGGGGGCTCGATATATGCACCATAAATTGCAAAGAAACCCCCTTTCAAACTGTTTTTGTCATCAAATCTCTCCATCTCTTTTCGAGATGAAAAAAATGTAGAAAAGCAGATGTTCTTGGGTTTTTTATTCATTAATGAGCATTGCCCTCTCAAAAAACAGCTTTTGTTGATTTAGGGAAATCTCACAGCGCTCTTGCCTATGGGAATGAGATAAATCTAGTTAGCTGGTGATGCAAAGGGTGAAAAGTATGTCATTAAAGCTCCGGTACAAAGTGGATTAGACAATGTACAGCATTACCAGCTTCCACAGAATGATAACTGATGATTAGTATCATTCATCACTTTAGTAAAACTCTCAGGGCACAATACAGGACAGCAGCCACTGCTGTGTGACTGCTGTTGCAATATAACCGGGTGTTAAAAAAAACACTGTGTGCTGTGTACAGTAGGGTGTGTCTCTAATGTATGTGTACACTTAAGCTTATAGCATGTAGGTACATGACAAGTCTTTAGAAAGTACCATATATACGTATAATGTAAAGGGTGAGGTCTGTTGGTGCTGATGGAAAGAATCGTGTGTGTGTGTGTGTGTGTGTGTACTTTCTGGTTGTTTTCACTATGAAGGCGTGCTTCATTAGTCCTCCCTATTCCAGCACAGGGAAGGCTAAATTTATTAAGGGGGCCGGATGTTGCACAACACCTGCTGCTGTGCTTCCCTCTGTGCAATAAAGAGAAGGGAGTGCAGCATGCTAGCTAATGCTAGTGGTAAGCACTGCTCGTTGGACTGAGGCTGATGAGCTGAGGCTAATTCAAGGGGTGATTATGTAGTTTGCTGGACCACTAAACCTCTTTAAGCCCGTAATTACCGCCTATTTGAGCGAGGGGAGGCACTCCAAAGCAATCGGCACTTGCACCAAGCGGTGCAGAGAACGGCAGCCACAGCTGGAGGTGGGCTGCCTCAGGGCTGCCTGGGAATGAGGGGGTGTGTAAATAGGGAGTAACAGGGATCCAAAAAAGCATCAACCTAGTAAGGTACCATAGAAAGCTGAGAGAAACCAGTGGGATGCCCCTTGGAGCACAAGCATGCTAGCTCCAAGCTACAGTGCTTGGAGCTACCATTCTAGCACTGATCTCTAAGCTTGCAAACAAATGTTCTCTTGTTATACACACCTACAATACATGGAAGTTGTTACACAGGGCTGTAAGAAACTATGAGCTATTACAGGTGAGTTCAAAGAAAGAAAACAAAAACTACTGCACTAAAACGTAGACTTTCTAAACACATAAACCCTCAGTATAAACTAAGGATGAAGGTAAGAGGAGAACAGAGACATGTCATTGTGGTGAGAAACTGTAAAGCTTTTTTTAGACTCATGTCCATGACATACAAGAGGGAATCAGATTCTCAGATTGCACTTCGTCCATGGGGGAATACATTTCATTTCACCTGACTTTCAAGGAAATTTGACTTTACGTAATGCCACTGAAATCTGATCTCTCAGAGGAAGCAATTTGGGGACCACAGAACATTCTAATAACCCCAGCGATATTATTATGTTATTATCATAATTACCCTTTTGCCCCCAACGTTTTAATTAGAAACTCACCACTGGCCCCTAGGGGGGTGAAAAGAACCTGGATTGGGGGGAATAATACTGAAACTAGGTAAAGGTATTTCACAATTGCTCCCTTATGCTCTTTAAAGCAGGTAGTAGATAGAGGAAGGTTACAGCCACTGTTATTATAAGATGAAGCTTTCACATTCACCTCCCTCCTCTTTCTCCCTCTGACATCTCTGTCATTCAAAGTACACCTACATCCCTCTCTCCTTCCTCTCCGAGTCCCTCTAGTTTCCTATCCTTTTCACCCGTCACCGCCCCCTCCATCCCTCTGTTCTATATTTAGCTTTTTCCTTATTTTTCCTTAACTATCTGGGGCTGCCTCTGTTTCTAGCTTCTTTTCTCCCACCTTCATTTAACTTCTCCCTTTACAATTAGCTCCCATCTTTTCTGTCTTCTCTTTCTCCTTTGTGAAATGCCTCCTCCCCCCTCCCCAATTTCCTTCTTCTGCTTCATTCATCTCTCTCTCCCTCCACATCTTCAGCAGCAGAGGGCCTTCTCCATCAGTGCACCGCTTTTGCAAATCAATGACTTAATCTGTCGTAACAAACAAGTGAGCAGCATCCTCAGTCCTGTCCACATTCTGCTAACAATATAGACAGCCTCGGAAAGAGTGAAAGGAGCAATAAGAGAAGAAAGCCGGCAAATATAGTGTGAAATATGCTGCGTATAAATAAAAGGATGACTTTAAAGACAAGAGTACAGAAATACATGAGGATCTTACTCTGTGTTACAAATATGTTTGGAGAAGACGTAAAAGAAAGACAAGTCAGTGGAAAAGTGAGAAAAATGACAGGGTATGTGCATTGGTGTAGGTTTTCCCAACACATCTTCTCTGCCAGCCCTCAGCTCTGCTCGACTCCTCTACCATGAGTTATTGCCTGTCTGCATTCACCACCTGGTTCACTAGCTATGATTTCCCTCACTCCAATGGACACACAAATATACACGCACCACAGAAAATACACATAAACGTACACATGCACGCTTGTTTGTGTGGGTGTGTGCGTCACAGATGAGTGTACAACACACACCTGACTGTCCCGCTCTATGAGGCACCCTGGATCAGCTGGTCAATAGTACACTACTAACCTATAGC
Organism: Pelmatolapia mariae; assembly: GCF_036321145.2. Taxonomy (NCBI): domain Eukaryota; kingdom Metazoa; phylum Chordata; class Actinopteri; order Cichliformes; family Cichlidae; genus Pelmatolapia; species Pelmatolapia mariae. The sequence goes on along the minus strand of NC_086238.1, from coordinate 2,131,999 downwards.
CATACTATCCATGCCACCTGCTGCTAATGGATCATAATCCTGACAGGGGTTATTTTTCTCCCCAATGTAAAAATAAGAAAAAAAACCTTTATCATAGGATTATGAGACAAGTGATTAGGATATCACCAGATCTCATCTATAAATCATGGTTCTCTCCCCTGTGCTCTTGTGCTGTTTCCCCTTTGAAACAGCACAAGAGCACCAATATTTCCATGACATCGGGGTTCAAGACCATTAAAATGTAAGGAAACACAGCTGTACATTATAGAAAAAAAGGAAGTAAAAAGGGAGTGAAGAAAGGAGGAGAAGGAGGGAGAAGTCAGGGAGGCAGAAGGCATGCATAAAAGATAGGAAACCCTTATGGTTTTTCAGAAAGAAGTGTTTTGTCAGAAAGGGACACAGAGTGTGGGGAAAAGAGAGAGGGTTCACGCATGGGAGAGAATACAAGTGGGAGGAACTGAATTGATAAATTAGTTCAGCCAACGCGCAAACTGATTACCACAATGGCAAAGCCACAACGTCTATCGAGCACACGCATGGAATGAGACACAAAGGCATGCACACACTCACTCGGCATTTACAAAAGAGACATGAGGCTGACAGATACAAATAATTGCACAACTGCATATGCAATCACACACAGGCGTGCACACACACACGCACATCCACACCAAATGTATCTAGGGCAAGCTGCAGCAGTTGCTGTAAGTAAAAGGTATTGAGCTGCTGACTCCAGCCAGAAAATATCCCACAATCCTCTGGATCACCAAACACAGCCTAATGGATAATGGCTAACAGCTAGCGCTAATGTGATTTCACACTTAGCAGAGTTAATATATCACTGGCTAGACAAAATCATGCTACACAGAGCCTATGCTAAACTCTGTTACTTGAAGGACGGTGAACATTTTTCTGCCAAAAGTCTCATTTGAAGAGTTTTAAACAAAAAAGCCACTCGGAGGTTATGCATTTGCTTAGAGAGTGCATGACATGCTAGCTTTGCTAATCTCTTGCAAAGCAATGGATAGAAGCATTTCATCAAGTTAACCACAGATTTATGACAATATTTTTCCCTGACTCTTCCATATGTCAACTTGCCACTCACTCTCCAATAAATACCACAGTGATGGTGGGGAACTCCACACCCTACCCAGCTACTGACGTCATGGATGTGGTCCTATGTAAAAGAGTGTGCAACTTGAGTGTGTCTGTGTGCGACTTAGAGCTGAGAGCGAACCTCTTCAATGGATTTACAGATCACTGTAAACTGATTAGTGGGTACCAAACCAAGAATGGTTTCACATATCTGAGTTACTGGGCCTGTATCCACCCAGCACACACACAAACACTCTTCACATGCAGGTGATAATGAAAAAAAGAACTAGCGTGAAACACAGGTTCAGTATGAAGCCATCAATCATCGTGACATGCAACAACGAAACCACACACTGAACTGTTTCATAGTTTCCCAACTATGAAATTATATCAGAGTTGGAGGGAGGAGAGAAAAAAAAGCAGAAGGTTTAGCCAAAAGAAAAGAACAGATGGTAGATAGTAATAACAGTAATGATGTATAAAGGCTCAAATTAAATATTCAATTAAACTTGATATTTAATGTCATTGACGTAAATATTGCATTTTAATACACTGAAAAACACCCACTGATATGTTGTTCAGTGAGAATGAGTTTCTATATATAGGATAGAAAGCTTTAAGTGTAACTTGTAAACATTTTTGAATTTCCCCTCCCAAAAAAATCTAATCTAATGCTAAACTAAAAAAGAAGCTGGAACAGTTTAAGCAGATGATTCTGTGCGTGTTTGTGTGCGTGTGTGTGCATTTAGTCCTGCGAGCCACGCTGGGGCTCTGAGGCTCGTGATCTCCTTCACTGCTACTGACCGACCTTGAGGGTCTGTAAAGTTCTCACGTTCTCAAGGAAACACACTGACCCACCCCTTGACTGAAGACAGATCAACACATGCACACACACATAAGCGTGGTTTTGGTCTAGATCTATGGCAGACATTTTAGAAAAGATCAAAGGTGACATGAATTAAAAGTTAACTGCCCTTGAGGGCTTTTAAATAGAGGGGTAAAACGATACAAGAAGCAGTTGGGAGAAAATGGGAGGAAAGGTACACCTAAAGTATTGTCAGAAATGTAAATGGACTTTGACCCAAGGCAGGTCCTAATTCATATAAGTATTTCCAAAAAATTCTTCAGCCTGCTTAGAGTATGGGAATAATGAGAATATCCTTAGATAACAATTTTTAAAAAGAAGGATTGTCTAACTGGATTCTTTCCTATATATTTATATCACTTCTCAGCAAAAGGGTCACGCTTCTGTGATATAAATGCAAACTGTATTTTGATTTGTAACAGGTTTATGACATTATATGTGAGAAAACATGACCCACTCAAATGTAAAGAATGAAAGATATGCTGCCAAGATTGAACCAATATGGAGATTTGATTTTCTGAACCTTCAAAGAATGCATCCCAGCATATGATTATTGCTATTAATGATGGTAAAATTCATGTGAAAATGGATGATATTTTAGTATATATATGTTTCAAGCTGCCAAGATGAACCATGTGTCAGTCTTTTTGATAGATACTGTATCCATCTGTTCATCTGCTCATCCATCCATCAATCATGACACAGATGGCCTTTCAGGAGTCCATGTCAGGACTGATGCCTTTCCTTTGCCCTAGCCATACCACTACCCCCACCTCACTCCCACACAACACCCTCCCTAGTCTCCCACATAACACACATACATATACACACGCTCACACCTCCTGCCCCCCTGCACCTCTACCAGATGGACTGGTCTCGCTATTTCCAGCTCCCAAGACCCACTATCTACTTGGCAAAGATGGGTCATATCATTAGCCTATCACCTTTTAATTAAACAGATAAACAAATAAATAAATAAAAATCAAAAAAAATCAAACGTGTCCTTCCCGAAATGGTTGCAAAGTGTAAGTGTTGTGTGCAGCAAATCTATTTGTCTGTAAGGGTCAGTCCACAAAGAGAAGCCCCAAAAGAGAGCTGTCTGCCTTTGGTCCCTGGGGCCTGTCAAGAGGGATAATTGATGATGTTTTCATTACAAGGTGTGGGGTAATGTGGGGGTTGGGGCACAGTATGTGTGTGCATGTGTGTGTGAATGTGTAGTGGGGGTAGGCAGGTTGACTCAGCTGCCTCCCTCTTTGACACCAACCACTCTTGGATTGGTACGGACAAGTCATTGCTTCCAAATGCCCTCGTACAAACACACACCAGAGCAATCACACACCCACATTTACACAAACACAGGTCCTCGCAGACAAATGCACACACAAACACACAGCCCAAAGCCAATTCCATTCCCAGAGATAGAGTATCTGAAACTGAATAAAAATGCTGAGAATAAGCCCAACTTGTTCTCTTGTTTTCCTCTGCTACCCTGTCTCGTCACAGTGTCACGCCAGGCCTTTGGCAGATCTGTCCATCTGTCTGTCGTCTCTTAGGACCTCTTTGAAATCCCAATGCAGTGGCGCCTAAGATTCTGACTGCCGCTAAGATTGAATTAAGACCTAATCGGAGACACCAGGCCACATAGGCCACTATATTACTTTATAGTATCAAGATGGACATCATGCCTTTGTTGTAGTTTATGAATAAATGAATGAAAACACATAAAAAGTCAGCTGATGTCTTCCTTTTTAGCTTGCTTCCTGATGTCTTTTCAAAACCATTAACAAGGCGTCTTGGTGGCTTCAATGGTTAATTGAAATTATTTTTCATGAGAAGCTTAAGTTGTGCAAGATATAACTAAGACAAACAAGTGTAACGATAATCATGAGACCCCCATAACCATAAATATGAAAAGGTCCATGTCAGTGTCGGTTTCCTGAATTTAATTCAAAGGTGTACCTTCGTCATACTGTATTTCTTGCTATTCTGCATTTTCTTATCACTATAACGGTATAAAAAGTATGAAGTATGACTGAACTAGAAGAAAAAAAAATACCATCCCAACAATGGGCTGCTGCGGTGGGTCAGGGCTGCAGCGGGTGACCAGGGTGCTGACATATTCAGGCTCCAGCAATAAACAGACGAAGAATAATGGCATCTGAGGCAAGGGCGAACTCTGACCTCAAACGCTTTTCCCTCCCTTGCCTTCTGTTGTTTAGATGAGGCTTTGAGTATCTGGTTTGTGTTCTCTTAGGTGAGAAGTTCAGGAACTGCAAAGTGTTTAGTTTACAGAGCGCTGTGAATTTAAATATTAATTCTAAATGTTGGTTATGCACAACTCTGCCCTGTTGTTTGGTTCAATCGCAACCCGAGCGAGGAGTTGCGATTGAGACGAGGAGGAAATTATCTTGCTTCTAATGAGTAGTGTAGCTAGCCATCCATGTATCCATCCACTCCTCTCACTCGCCTCCCATCCTGCACACCCAGTCTAGATTACTCCACCACCCAGGGCCCACGACAGCAAGGCTCCTGGCCTCCTCTGCCAGCACAGAAATGAATTATATCGCTTTTCACACCTGTTTCTGCTCAAACCCCCACTGCACGCTGCTGTGTTGAGGGTAAAAAAGCATTTCCAAGGGGGGGGGAGAGCGTTCCCCAAGCTAAGCTACATCTGCGTACGCAAGTGGTTAAATTGGACTCTAATTGTATTAACGGCGGATTATGCCTTCAAGTTGGATTTTTTTATACGCTCTCTCTCTGCATTTTACACATTTTAAGAGGAGAAAGGAGGAGGGGGAGAAAGGCAGCTCATTGAGGGTTTGCGGGTTGGCTTCTTTTATGAGCTGCGATCATGGCTGCCCCTCGTTACACTGCATCTGTGTACAAATAGGAGGGGAGGAGAGCCAGAATGAGAGGGTGTTAGCGATAATGTGTGTGAGAGTGTGTGTCCCACTCTGTGAATATACCAATATGAACACTAAAAATACCAAAACCCTCTGCCCTTTCTTGTTACACACACACACACACACCTACTTCAGTTTAGCACGGCAGCAATCTAAATGGGAATATGGGTAGTGTGTATAGTTGGGAGGCGGGGGTGAATTCCATCTAATTACTCTATCACATAATTTCACAAATTGCCTTTTCATAGGGGAGTGGAGAGCAGAGCACAGGGCGCGTTGGGGATTTGAGGCTTGAGCTTTCATTTACTACTCATTTCTTGTTAAATTAAACAAGAAAATACCATTTGTGTGGAGGGGAGGGTACGGGCGGGATGTGGGTGTATTCCAACCACACAATGGGAGGGTTGGAAGAAAGAGAGATTGGAGAGAAGCTTTTTCTTTATTTCAAGATTTGTCTCTTACATAAAGCAATCAGGCAGCTCAGCCGGTTATGAGTTTAGAATTGATTCTGCAATTATTTTCTTAAACACATTTTATAGTTATTTCCAGGGAAAAGTCATTAGCACACTTCAGAGTTATATCTACATCTTTAAACACATCCTTATTGATGTCAAACACATCTAGAAAGAGAGAAAGCAGGTTACGCTTACAAATATCCCGTTTAGTTTAGTCAGTAAAACCAACAGAGAGCTAGTAGCTGCAACATATGTTTAATTAAGGATGTCAAATGCAAACAAACATCAAAATGAGATGAGGACACAAGTGGAAAATCCCTCCCCTCTCCTTTATTTTGGTTCCCTACCAAGTTTACAGCTGCATGTCAAGCTGGCAGCGAGTTTGGTCATTGGTGACAGGCGGTAAACGCTAATGTTTTGTAGTCGCTCCAAGTCAGCACAGCCAAATTCTTCCGATGAACTTGTCCCACAAGCATCGTCAACAACATATGAGCTCATTGGGTGTGTTGGAGAAAACTCAGTGAGCTGCAACTGTTGTCATCATCACAAATTCAATGCCCACTCTCTATCCCTTACTCTACACCTCACACTGTACATACCTCGTCACCATGCATATACCCAAAACACTGTGGCTTTGACCCATGTAACAACACCAGCAAACTTGGGAATTAGAAGTTTTCTGTATCCAAATGTTACCCTTTCCACATGGAACAAGACATAAGAAATTAGCATCCTTGATGGATAAGGAGGCAGAGATGCATAAAAGTCTTCAAAACAACCCTGTAAGAACAGCTGTATCAATGCCACCTACCAGCTACCCTGCTGGTGTACTCACAGCCTCACTGCGCCACCCACCTTTCTTTCCGCTTCAGTACAATGAGAACTCCCAAGGGTCTAAGTGTGAGGGCGAATAACAGAAGGGATTACAGAACACTAAGGTTGGGTGTCTAAACTTCTACTATAATCCATTCTTAATTCACCATATTCTGTTTTGTGGTCTCTGTGCACCTGTGTCAAATACTTTTAGATGTATTATTCTTAAGAAACAGCAAGCCCTGATTGGCTTTTTCAAGACTGTGTAGCGCTACAGCAGCCCTTCATATATTGTGTATATGTCTATGTGTTCATCTGTGAGGGGGTCAGGCACATCTTTCATCCTCTTTCTTTGAAACAAAGAGTCAAGCTGTGATGAAATGTGGATCAGCTATCCATGCTTATATTGCTATCAGCAGAGGCAGAGAAGCATACTACCAGTGTGAGAAAAACTGTAAATGTTTTTGCATTAGAGGTGCTATGTGTAGCATTCGTAAACATAGACATATGGTGAATAAATTAATGGTGACACTGAAGAGTAAGCAAATGAAACCACAGCAAGCATTTATCTGACACCAGCGGTATTGTTAATGCCAGTGTTTCCCAAAATTAAGACCACATTTCCCATAAACAAAGAAAATGTTGGCTCCTCTCTGCCTGGGTTTCATTTCTGTTTGGCTTCATTGAAGAGAATAAACAAATTGGAAGTGATTTTTCCATCAACCTTTCAGTTTACTTCAGTTTCAATGCAGGCTGAACTGAAGGAGCTTCTTTTGTGTAATAAAGTAAAATGGCCACATGTCCCATTGTGTGCCTGCATGTTTTTGCTCTTCTTTCCATTTTGTTCTGGAAAAGAAAAAGACTGATGAATCCTCCTTATCCCTGTCTTCACCTCCTCACCTTCTTCTCCTTTCCTTTGCTCCCATGGCACTCACTTATATCCTTCTCACTGTTTGAGATCTAACAGAGTAGGAGCTTCCCATAAGTCGTGCTCACAGTGTAATATGACACAGGAGATGTGTTGCCGGGTGTGTGTTTTCACTAGGCATTTGTGTGTTGAACTGTATTTCCACAGACAGGATGTGTGTATGTTTCAAACACCTTTCCTCTGTGGCCCCGAAGGTTTTGGGAGTGTATGGGTTGAGGTCAGGTAGTTGGAGTATGTGTGTATGATGTGTGTTTGCAGGGTGATGGAGAACTGGTGGTATATGAAAGATGGTGATAGTCAGATGGGAAGCAGGGAGTACAAAGGAAAAAAGTCTTGAGAGTATATAGAGTCTGTGTACGCACACACAATGTTGCCTACATACCTACAGACAATTGGACACGGTAAAAAAGTTCCTCTGATTTTCCGGTAACTGTTGAAAACCAACAAATGCACTGAGCGATGAATACCATCGACATCAAAGACAAGCTACAAATAAATAAAAAGTTGAGCCCATGCAATAGCCATCATCCAACAACCAAATTGCTTTCCTTAACATCATCACTGTTGTGCAATTCAAACCAACACCCACAAAGCCAGAGCGTATCAAGTTCTCCACAAACTCCTGACATAGGCAGAATGTGTGTGACGCAAGGTTTTTCCCTAGCGTAGCTGTGTATGCTGAAATGAAAAATGTAACTAAAGACTTCATCTGTCACACAAAAAAGCAGTTTCACTTACTGTATTTTTATATTTTTAAAAAGGTTAGCGGTACGGTGTAGGACTAGCCTAATATTAATTCCGGGTGGTCATATTGTGCCCTGTTCATACTTTATCTGAATCAATACAAAAACAGATGTGGGAGGTGAGGTCTCAAACCAACGTTAAGGAAAATGTATTAACTATTTGTTGACTGAAAACATATCAGATCTTTCTTTTTTTTTTTTGAACACCATTTAAAACTATAATAAAAACAGCAAAGCTTCTCATTCTTGGCAATGATTATTGCAGATACTAGCTGTGTAATATGCAATCATAGGGACTAAGGAGACTATAATCACTGTGAGTTAGTAAGCTGTACCAACACTGAAGCTCAAGCAGGGCATAAGTGACTCTTTATGGGGTAAAAAAATAATAATTTCATGACAGACCATGTAAACTATGGTGCACTGTTCTTTAACTAGACATCAAAACAGGTTAATATTCAGTCTCTTCCTTTAATAAGTCGAATGATTTGGCTTGAACGGAATCAAAATTGTGTTGGCCAAGGGAGCATTCAGCTCACTGTTGGTCCCATCCCAGCAGTCACATTGGTACCCTCCATTGCCTAAATACATTTTTCCCCACAAAGAATCTGTGATGCAGTCAGATGGTGTTAACGGCATTTGTATTCTCTGCTATAATTGAGGAAAAATGGAGCCAAACCACAGGCCTTTGCAGCATCCCCGGCATCTGTTAAATAATGACAGATTTGTTTTTAATAAGGTTCATCTATGTATCTGCAGTTATGGCCAGGGGCATCTCTCCTTGGCTTCAACCTTATTCAGTTTCAGCAGATGAGGAGTGAGAACGCAGGCTGCAGAGATCGCCAGCAGATTACACAGGCCTCTGTCTTTGAAGTGTGCACCGTACGAACAAGGATACACTATGAAGAAGAGGGGCTGTGGTGTGTGTGTGTGTGTGTGTGAGAGAAAGAGAAAGGGTGGCTCAGTGTGTTCTTTTGAGTAGTGCAGAAAGACAGAGCGTGTCTGTGTGTCTATGTGCGAGTATAACAGTACAGACAGCCCGTGGCTGTAAAATGAAGTTGAGTGTGCACTCGTGATATGAAAGTGAGAGTGAACGAATGGCGTTTGGCTCAACTCACCGTTAGGTGCTGGAAGAGCCATGCTCTCATAATGTTGGTGGCCACCTTAGGGAAAATCCCTCTCTTCTTGTTGTGTTTCTTTTCTTTATCCGGGTCATCGTCATCCCCTGTGCTCGGCGAAGCCACACTGTTGTCCAGACCATCACCTGTCACATGACAAGAAACAGGAAGAGACAGTGGAGATCAGACACACAGTTTGTTTACTTCCTGCATTTGCTGCGCCTCTGTGTTCAAAGGGAATAAATACGATTTCGAGGGAATTCTGGAGGGCTTTGTATGCACAGAAGGATGGATATAGAGACACAACAATGGCAAGAAGAGAATGGCTGGAAAACAGCACCTCATAAATGCATTCATTTTTAATACATTTATAAATAACCCTCCCTTTCATTTTGCTCCCCCCGTCACTTGAAAACAGAGCAAGCGCTTGCATCTTCCTGGGAGAAAGACAGGGAGAAGGGGAGCACAAAGGACTTGTAAGGTCGCATTTCCCCACTCTCCCATCCAAGCCCACGCAGAATTGAAAATGACAGAGAGATTTAGTCTTTATTATCCTGAGGGGAAAATAGTTATTGAAGCGTTGCCCCAGCGCATTCTGCCATTTTACCTGAGGTGGAAAGAGTAACACGGCACTACAAAAGGCAAGGTTGCAAGGAGGGGGAAGGCAGAAAATAAAAGGAAAATAGGTAGAAAAAAGGAAGTCAGAGGCACATACAGAGCTAACAAAGCTAACTGCTTTTCATAACAATGGCGTCATGGCTGCTTACAGCAACCTGTAGGGCTTCGATAAGACTCTATTAAGGCCAGTTAACCTCACCTAAGGGGAACACTGAGACAGCTCAGCGTATTTGAGCACTGAGAGAAAGAGAGAAAGGAAGGCGCTCCACGGGCCTTTTCTCTGCATTCAGACTCAACAACATGAACCGATACTCACACTCACACACACACACACAGCACATATTCAAAACCACCCAATTATGGTACGTTTTCTATACAGCTCCAGTGGAGAGAAAGGGCCTCTTCCCATCCGTGGCTGTGAAAAGCCTAATTGTTATTATCATTATTCAAAAATGTGAGCCACCCTCAATGAAGATGATAATCATAAAAGAAACATGAGGCGAGGTAAACAAGTGGCACCTTCACTGCTAAACATTTCAGAGGCAAATAACTGACTTTTGTCCTGTATCGCCTCTCTCGACTGGAAGTGAGGGGAAATAAAAATGTGAGAAAAAAGCAAAAAAAAACCAAAACAAAACACTGAAGCAGTGCACACAATCGGATCCAGTTATTTATTGATTACACACAAAGCACTTCTAAAGCTTCTAGGTCTATTCACTGTGGCAGGGATAGATAACTGCAATGAAATGGGCCTGCGTTCCACTAACTTGCAGAGGGCGACACCCAGCACCTAGCTAAACCCTAAGCCCCGATTCATCGATAATTAATAGGCATGTTGGCGCTAATCCGGTTGGAGATGACTTTTTTCCAGCCTGCCACATCAATGGAATAATCAAGGGCCTAAAACCCAGGCCTTTGCTCCCCATTACCTCAGGCAAAAGAATTCCTGAAAGCATGCCTGGAGGGCACCTGAATTATATACACCATTAGGAGAGAGAGAGAGCCTCAACGATCCATACGAAACAACGCTTTCAGCTAGCTCTCACTCTCTCGCTCTGTTCTAGCAGAAGGAGATACATATGCACACATATTGAAGGGTTTTTAATGAACCTCATGTGAAAGTGGAGGGGATGCTATCGAGGGTGAAGAAGGGATAAAACAAGAGACAGCTTATTATAGATGGCCTGACAGTGATGCAAACACCTGCCATTGTGAGGCAGGTAAACCAGGTGGTTGAACTGTACTGTCACATCACCAAAATGTAATGGTTGAGCTACTAGTCACTGGATAATGTTATGGACTGGATAAAAGGATGAAAATCTGCTATAAAGACAGAATTAGTAAAAATGCTCACAAATGTTCCAGAGCTTAAATAATATTACATTTGTGTGTTTCCACAGCACAAAATCCAGATATATTCAATTTACAATGATGTAAAACAAACATGAAACTAAGCCACACATCAAACCAGAACTAAATAATCTTTACCCAATTAATCACTTATGGCCAATCCATTAATTGATTAACAGACTAACCACACAAGCGCCATTAAACGTAGCTTCTCTTCCTCTCTGTCCTTAAAAAATGTTTTGTTTTGTTTTTTAAAATGTGGGCTTTGGTTACATCATTAGTCTGGGACAAATGCAGCCGGAGCTTAACAAGTGAGTTTTTTTCTTCCTACTGTTTCAGGGCTAAAATACACCCACCCTTCTGTCTACATCTCTCTGCCTGGTGGAAAAAAGGGGTGAGCCGAGCCGTGGCCCTGTAATCTAAGACCAGATTTTCATTGGAAGCAAATGCTTTCAATCCGTTGTAAAGACCGGCTCATGTTCAGCAAAGCCTACAATAACAAACCCAGGGGCTTGTCCCATGCGAGTTGGGAAAACAGAAGCAAACGGCCAGAGTACCAGCTCGGTGTGGGGGAGCGAGTGAGTGAGTATTCATGCAGGTGAGCAAGTGGGAAAGAGTTGGTGTGCATGGCATCTCAGGGAAGAGGTGAGAATCATGAGAAGCATAGAGAAGAGGGAAAACAAGGGAGGATACAAAAAGGGGAACAAATGAAGTACAAAAGTACTAAAAGAGTGTATGCTCAGAAAAACTGCAAGATTCTCTGTGTCTTCTTGCTGCAATTTTTTTTTGTCACCCATCACCCTAAGCCAGGGAAACCTTAACACTTACCAATATTAATTCCCCCCCCCCCCCTTATCTCTCTTTGCTTATACCTGAGTCTGACCTATACACGCTTATTTTTACCTAGAAGGGGGAAAGGAAAGAGGGCTGGAGAAGGGCTGTCAATTTTATTGGCATTTCCATTTTCAGTGCAATTTGATACCAATCACCTCTACATGGTCTGGGGCTAATTTCTGCTTTTCTTTAACCCCAGCAAGTGAGGAAAGAGTGGGAGGTGGGAAGAGAGAAAAAGGGAGAAAGGAAGGGTGAAACTGGAAAGGTGCTGAAGCTGTGTCTGGCAGCCATGTTGGGGAAATGTCAACTGTGTTACCAGAGCCCGTCGGAGAAAGAGAGAGGCTAAAACAGGGAGAGACAGTGAGGGAGAGATAGTGAAGGACCATAAGAAAAGAGAAGGAGACAGTGTTAGGGGAAATGGAGTGAGAGCGGAAAAGAGAGAATGAAAAAGTGGAAGACCAAACTCAAGCCACTGACTGGAGCAGTACAGAGCGAGAAAATAATTGGTAAGAAAGGGAAAAGATGCTGTGGTGCACTGGAGTTAATCAGCTGGAAAACAATAATAATGATAATAATACACAGACAGAATTGTCAGCTTTCATAATGCAGATCAATATTTGGGTCTTTGAGGTGACATTTTTTTAACACTTAAAACTGAAATTTTCAGAAAAAAGGTCCTCCAGAGACATTCTGTACCATCCATTTCACTATAAAGAGACGTGTGATTTAAAATAGATAAAAATTTGGCTTACAGTGAAACAAACATCAGCAGAGTACAGTGTATCATTTGATGCTTGTCAACTGATGTTTGTAGCCCAAGCTGAACATACCACACAGATGCGGGGAGTGAATACTATAAAACTGCCATTTTTCTTGCTGGGAAATATGGTATTGCATTGCCATATCCCGATACATGTCGAGATGTGGCTGGTGTGGAGGCTAACAAAAACATGGGTCTGTTGTTATGACATGTGGTTACACACTGGTGCATGTCGCCCTCAAAGCAGATGACTCAAGCATCTTGGGCATACTCAATAGACCAAATGCAAACATTTCTGTAGTCTTTTGTGGTGTCAGTATGGATCACTGGTATGCTTGAATGGGCAGAAAACATGGGCTATGCAAGCACTGATTTCAAATTCATCTTCATTAGTATAGAAGTGGCCACAGTGACATCATAATCCGTCCATCACTTAGCCAATAGCCCTTTTGGTGGTCAGTCAGATGGTTGTTCACACCGCTTTTCAGTCACCCACTAAACTATCCAGTCAACTAGTCAGCCTATAAAGCCAGTGAGCAAGTACAACAGTCAGTCATAAAGTAGCCTAGCTCGTTGTGTGCTTTGTCAGTCTGTCAATCAGTTATTTAGAATTCTAGCTATGCAACTAGCTAATCACTCAACCAATGAACAAGTCAGTCATTCTACATACACAGGCTGTGAGCCTTATTAAGAGCATCAGCAGGCTCTAACCCTGCGCTGCATGCATACAGCATGTGGATGCTAGGCTAGCAAGCTCCAGTCTCCCCACAGGCACAACTCAGGGCCTACTGATCGGCCATGACAACATCTTTGTAACTATTGGTGAGGTGGGGGTGCTGGGAAGATGGAGAAGGGTGAATCAATGCAGGACAGTGGGGGTGCATGTTTGTGTGTTAAGAATGTTTGCATGCATGGATGTGCATTTGTCTGTATGTGTGTGTCTATCTTTGCCTTTCTTTATTCATGTGTGTTTCCTGGTGTGTGTGTGTCTGTCTGTCTGTCTCTATGTGTGTATGTGTGTGTGTAGCAATTAGGAGCAGGCCACTGACTGGAAGGAGCCAGGGGCAGTTGAAATGCCCCGGGGCCAACCGAGGGAAGGAATATTTTATCAGTCCCCTCACACGCTGTATACACAAATACACACTTGCACACGAGCACGCACACACTCACACACACACTGCAAGCAAACAGATAATGACGTAAAAATTAGGTTAGCTTTCTTTGTGCATTTTCACTAGCTTTGTTAGCAGTAGCTAAACTAACTTAAAGTCTGTTTTATTCAGCTTCGATGGTTTTTATTTAAGTCTTTCTGCCACTCTGTGTTTCATTATTGCATTCCCTCCCCTCCTACTTCATTACCCTTCTTCTTCTTTCTCTCTGTCTGCTGGACTGTGGAGTTTGGATGGAGGATATCTGCACAGTATTTGCTCGATGTAAGACTGAGGCATTGTTATTTTTCCTTCATTTTTTGCTTTTTCTGTCTTCCTATGCAAATCAAAAGTGTACCGCTTCAACTTGTGGGTAGAAATTAAGCTTCCACTTCTCAGTTTCTTTACTTCCCTCTCTTGTGTCTCTATCGCTCCTCTACATCTGTCTCAAGGCATACCGTGACATTATCAAGCAGTATCTGGGCTAATCTGTTATGATCTGATTATAAACCATCTCTCAGCATAGGACAGACACTGGTACTAGCTGCCCCCTGTGCACGGGCACACGTGCCATTCAGAGGTGTCAGCCACTTTTCTGCTGCCTGGCAAATTAACAGCCACAGACTCACCAGTCATTCATCTGCGAATAGCAGTACTGTCAGACGTGTCGCTTCTAGCGCAATGCAAGATAATTATGACATTTAGCTTTCTAATAATTTATTTTTTCTTCATAGAAGCACCGTTGAGATGAGAAGTAAGGGTTATGAATATTAGCTTTGTGCCAGATGTCATGAGTAGGATCCTGTGCGGGGAATGATTCACAGATGGCGAAACGTTTTTGGAACATACTGTGTGATGTTTTTGCTAGGTTTTATAGGCTGTGGATGGACTGAGAAGAAAAGGAGTGGAGACAGGTTTTTGAGTTTATGACACTGCATTTAGTCTAAGGGCTATTGCTTGCAGGAGAGAGTGTCTTTTGCTGAGAGTGTGAGTGACCTGAAGCTGATCTCTCGTAGACCAGTCCTAGAGTTTCACACCCCAGAAAGCTCACATGACCCTGGGTTGGTTGCCCAGGCAAGGCCCAGGCCTCAGGGACCTGATATCCTGTTCCACATGGGATCCGCACATTTCATACTGGCAGATGAGAAATTCATACATACACAAACTCCAAACATGAAACGCACACACACAAAGTGCACACACTCTTGATGTACATTCACAATAGTGCCCTCACTCGTTTTCTCTCTAGCACTCACACACAAGACACTCACACAAATACACATACGTTACATTCCCAGAAATCCTCAGAGGGGTAAAGAAGGGCTTGCAAGAGGGAGGGAGAAAAAGAAAAAAAGTGGCGTTTATTGTATTCAGGCCATTCATAAGCTCTAGACGTGAGGAAGGGGGAGTACAGGGGGGCTTGCAGGCAGTGGGGGGTTCCCTTTGCATGGCTCTGAAGGGCCCCTCCCACCTCCAGATATTCTGAACATGCAGGAATTCCTTGCGACGCAATTAGGGGCACATTTTCAAAAGCATCTCTCCCTTTACCGCACACATACTTGGACATACTCACATGCACCCATTTCCTATGATCTATCATGAGGCATCTTTCCAATAATGACCACTGAAGTATTCTAAACCAACACACACACACACACACACACTTCAGTACAAAACACTCTCTGTGACCAATGCTGCTTCGCCTCCCTTTTATTCCCGAGGAGGAGGAGAGACTGAGAGAAATCCCCATGACTATTCTGCGGATAATGACATGCGCTGTCGACAAAACAATATGGCTAGTCTAGACTTCCCTTCTGCTTTTGCCAGAGAGACTACTGTTTTGGGGTCTTTGCTTTACAGTTCAGTAATTGAATCTCGATCATAGCACTCTGAAGCATGTATTAATCATTACAGAACATTCACCAGCTTAATATAAGGCCTTATTAGATTAGGCAGACAAAAAAAGTTGCCATTATTACAAACTTAAAAAAAAAAAAAAAAAATCAGGCTTTCCAGGTAAATAAACGGGAGGGGGGCTAAGTAATTGCTTCCTGCAATTAAAGACATTTCCATTGAAGTAATTACAGTAAATAATGAGTGCTTTGCAATAACAAAGCCAGTTACTTTGAATGATGACAGTTTTGTGGATCAGCACTGACAGATTCAATAATGACAGTAACTAGTGATTCATTTACAAGGGTGATTTGTAATTAAAACACACTAGAGACTTATTGTTGTGAGATTCCGAGCCAAGTTTGCTGCAATTATTTCGACTGCGGTGATCCGATGAGGAGGGTATCAGTAAGTCAGAGACAGGGAATGTGTTTAACAACAACGAATAAAGCAGCACAGAGCAGTTATCAGAGTAATCAGTTAATTAAAACTGTTTAAACCTCAAGTCTGTGGAGGTTCATGTGGCTTTTTACTGGAGTGTTGCATTATTAGTAATCATACAGAATCTAAGTTTCCATTCATGCTCACCTTCTCACGTGTTTCATGTTACCATGTGTACTGATGGAATTGAAAATGTAAAGTTAGACAGACCGACAAGGTTTGGTCGGTGCACAAAAACAATGTGGATTTCAAATTAGGCAACTGTGTTGGGTATTTCTTGCAGTTTTATGGCGTTTTATAGGCCAAATGATAAACCTTTTCTAAAATACTGAATATTAGACCTTTGTTGATGGTCATACTCTCTGTGAAAGTGTTCCTGTGCTTCTGTGTGTTATGGCTGAGACCCATCCACTGTTGGCTATTGGGGGGGAAGGAGGGATCAGGCCTGTTGACATAGCCATAGGTGATGGCAAAAATGTCAGTGTAAATGTGACTGCTCTCTCTGTGCCATTTTCCCGTAAAGGGTCATCACCACAGGCTGCCCGACACGCTGGAAACTGCCTCAAGCACAGGGCAGCGACACGACATTAAACTGCAGTATGCCTCCACGCACAGGAACACACATATCGCACACACTGACTGCTTTTTATTCCCACTTCCAGATCAGTCGAGGAAGAAAGAATGAGTGAGAAAGAGACAGACGGTACAAGCTAAAATGAAAGTGTAGGGCGATGAATTCACCCTTTCATGTCGAGCACTTTTGCTGTGTAACTATTGATTTTTCCCTTCTTGCCTTTGTGCTGAAGTTTTCTCTTTTTTTTCCTAACCTAGAGATAGAAGGCCAGACCCAGTTCAAATGGGGGCACTTGTAAGGGGGGGGTCTGCATTCAAGTCGGGGAAGAGAAGTCCTCAAAAACCCACACACAAACACACAAAAGGGTAACATTCCTGAAATTTTGCCTCTTTTGCTTCTTTCTCACTCTTAACACTCACTTCCAATTGTTTCACTGCCTCTCACGTGGCTTTTGACACCTTCGACTCACCGAGCTTCAGTCAAACTCAGCTCACATTGAACAGCTAGAGAGAAAAGGGGAGAGTCAAATGGACTATGAGAGAGGAGGGGAAGGGGGGAAGGGATTGTAGAGAGGACAAGGACTATAACAAAAGCGAAGAGCACTTAACAGCACAATGGCACGGCAGTCCTTTCCAAAAGTCAGCTGATGTGCTGAAGGGCGTTCAAAAGTCCTTCAATGTATGTGCGGGACAAAGAGAAGGAACCTTTAGCTAATCTCAAGGAAAAACATCCCATTGGACTTTGTTGTGGACTTAAACTCAGTAAATGTATATATATTCAGCAAGAGAAAACCTGTACTCACTAAAGTCTGCTATTAAACCATCAAAATATACTTTCAATAAACTCAAAGTGACAGTAACTACATCTTTCTTTGAAGAGCTCTCTACTAAGCTGTAGTATCAAGGTGTAATTTTTAGCCAACAAGACTTTCCAGAAAATACATCCTTTCAAATTATATTTTATAAAAAAGCTACATTTTGCAAAATTATATCTTACTGCAGGGCTAACTTGTTTAACTTCAAGCCATCAGTCTGGAAATATATCATTTCAGCACCAACAACTAGCGTGTTCTGTCTTTAATCTTGTCTTTATGATCAGGGTACAGTTCTACTAACCAAACTGAAACTTCTCAGTTTATTTATTCAGACTTCCGTGTTTAGCACTTGTTTGCGTCTGCATTTTTCCACATGGTAACTATCTGAATGACACAGCCTCTGATAAACGCTTTTAATACACATGGATTTTCCCACTCATGCTAACCTATCAGCACCAGCCAAACTGCATGTAGTTAGATAATACAGGCACGCTAACCCTGCGGTGGTAAGTGCTAATAATAGCGCATTAGCTTCCAGGGAGGGTTTTTTTTTTTTTTTTGGAATAACAAACGGTTTCAGTATTATGAGGGAGTATAATATGCTCTTCGCCCACAAGCTCAGGTTACTGAAGGGGTGGTTTTGAAAACAGGATAACTTATTATCTGAGCTACAACCTACTCTATTTAAATTATTTAGGATCTATTTAGGATTTTAGCTTATGTTTTATGAGTAAACAGGGCAAAAGGAGTAGGAGAGATTGAGTGTATGAATTTTTTTAATGATAGGATGCCCTCTTAATCACTCCTACATAAAAAAAAGAATTAATTTAAAAAAAAAATATGCGTTGCATATTCTCTCTATAAAGGAATGTTACATCCCCACTTCCTACTTCTTGTCATGTCCTTGATAGGGAAAGGATGTGGTGCTTTGGGGATGTGGGGGATTTGTAGTCCTATCAGCCGACCCATACACAGCCCTGATAAGACTTCTGGGACAGGGACAGAGGAAGAGGAAGTGAGTGGGTTTACAGCAGCCTACTTCCTGTGGAGCATGGGCCCATGTGGACAGGAGTGATATGCCCCCCGTGGATGCTGGCACTCTCACCGCACAGTCCCACCAAGTCATTTCCTGAAAGAGGCAGCTCTCTCTGGGGGTGACTTCCTGTAAAAGTATGACCTCTTTGTTGCTTAAGAGAATCTCAGAGGAACAAAGACCTGGGAGAGCCCTTGGGAGCTAATGTGTACAATATATTGGCAGTTTGTGTGTTTAACACCGCCATTCATGCTTTTGCTCTAAAGGTTATCACTACTGAGAATCTTTGCCCCAACTCCTGCTCATCTCTTTGAGTTTCACCGGTTTGGAGTAGGAAGGGACGATTGGGTTACCTCTAAATGTATGTGTTCACAAGTGTGTGTACCACAAGTGGGATGCTTTGTGTTGCTTTGCAAACACACTAAGTAAACCCCCAAGTTTCCCTTCAGCCCACCCTGCTGCTCTTGTGCTGCTCTACAAGTATTTGTTATCTAGCCTTCTCTTTCCTCCCTCTGTCTCTAAACTCTTAGAAAAGCTTGCTGAGGTCTTTATCTCTCACTCAAATCCCTATAGCAGGTATACATGTCAAAGGAACCAAGGGGAGGAGGTCTCTGGGGGCAGCATGTTTGGTCTAGGTCAGCCTTGGGTCAAGCTTTGGCCTAGCTCTCTCATTCTATACTTCCAGCTTCCCACATGCCAGATTACCTGGACTCACAGCGTGCCACCTCAGCCATGGTATTTCACACCTTTATACTCTTAAACACAATTATCGCCAAAAATTGAACAAATAACTTGAATTGTAGGTGTTCAATATAACTACAGCAGGAAATACTGTGGCAAAAAGACACAGTTTGCTGCAGTAATCAAATCTGTGACCATACAATATGGTGATTTTAGTCACTCTTCCACTTTCAAATTAATGAATGTCTCTGTGGATACAGGTTTGATAGAAGCATTGCATGTGTCATATGAAGGTTACAAAATGAGCCTCAACAGAAATTAAAGTAGCATCGACCTATATCTAATAATAAAGAACCTCCACGGGGAAGCAGGTTGTGACCACAAATGGCGCTTCACTGGTGTTTCCCTGGCATGAAATTGGCTTTGTGTGGGTGTTGTTGGGAGAGCCGGCTGGTAAATTCTCCCCTTCTTTTGTTAGAAAAGGGGGGGGTGAGCTTCATGCATAATGGTCTTAGCCAGGGAGGTCTGGAACTGTCCATAAATTGAATTATTTCAATTTGAGGCAGAGAGCGAGAGAATAATAGAGAGTTGCATTTACATGTGAACATATGCATGTGTGTTGATGGAGAGAGGCTCATTTTTATTCTTCTACAGGCCTCATATTTGCAAGTGAGTATATAAGCCAAGTTGCAGAAGATTACAGTGGAGGCCACATGTTACCTTGCAGCAGGAAGCTATGCTAATGGGGTTGAAAAGAAAGCTGATTGATGCCAAAATAACCGTTTCCCTTATGAACATTACAGTTTGTCATATATTTCTATTCTTACAAAGATATCAACTGTAATTAAAACAACTTGTCTATGTTAAAGTGTTTTGATCGTTTGTTAAGTCTTTTAAAAGCGAAGCTCCAAACTTCATAAATGCTGAAACATCGAATATGCACGTGTGTTTGTTTAGAAATGTGTTTTAGGGAAATGGTGTGTGGGTGTGGGGTGAAAATATTCCTGACACAATGTATTCGGCAGGGGAACATATGGCATACTGGCAGCAAGCTAGTTATCCTTATCCTCTTTGGAGGCTAAAATTAGCACTTCACAGTTTGTAGCTTTAAGCTGGACTCTAACCACTGTGATGGGGCTAATAATAAAGGAAAACAAAATGCTCAGTTGGCACAAGTACTTCGTATCCTCTGCCTTCTTTTTCGCTCTATAGCCAACCTCCTGTTCCCCTCTCTGCCTCTCTTTCACCACTCCCTTTTAGCTCCTAATACTATTTCGACTAATCACTCCAAATTCAAAGACTAAATCATACTAAACATACCCACATGAAATGCATTGTTATCATATAAACGTTACTTGATCAAGATTCCCCCGTAAGCCTGTGTGTCAGGAAAGCCAGGATTTCCTGAACATGGACCCCTTGGCTAGCTTAAGAGCATAGGATGACGGGGCTAATCTCTTTATCAAAAGCTTAAATAAATAATGTGCTCTGTTCATGTGAGTGTTGCCCATTACTGTGTTTTTGTGTGTGCCAAGGAGTTAAACAATGATTCTCCTTTGAACAAAGTATTAATAACCTTTTGCTTTGTGTTGCCTCTCCTTGCTTTTTTCCTTCTCTCCCTTTCTATAATTCTGCACAAGTGAATGCTCAAACCACATCTCTGACATACCTAAAACAAAAAAAATTAAAAAGGAGATGTTACTTGTAGCATTTCCTCCAATACTTACAAAAATAAAATGCTCACAAAAACTCAGTTGGCCATTGACTCCTGGCGTCTACTGGCAGAGATGACTAAATTCTGTGGTCTTCCAGTCTGCTATCAGGGTTTTCCCTGAAAAGTTAACATCTATCTGATCAGAGGCCTCCTGGGCCCTGAGCTCAGCTCTTTTTCAAGTGAAGAGGAGGTGTGGGAGGAGTAGGAAGAGGAGGGAGAAAGAGTTAGCAGGGAGAGGAAGACTGAAGCAGAAAGAGTTTAAGGTCGTTTTCTGGGCCAGATATAATGTGTTGTGACACATAAGCGATGAGTTGCTGTGATTTTACTGTCAGACTCTCTGTGAACCACGATTAAGAACCGAGGCATGCTCTTACTCCTAAGAGCTTGTTGGTGTGCGTTTGGTCCTGAATCTGCTGTGTTTGTGGGTCTCTGTATGATTTAATGCAATTTTGATCTGAACTGAAAACAGAAAACTGTAAGGAATGCACAACGTAAAGAAATTTTGTCACCATTTAGATTTACTAGTTTCCCCTACACATGCACAGAAACACACAGACACACGTGCATGAGCATGCTTTAACTTTTTCCCCCATTCATTTGCATGACAAGTGCATTGCCACATTTGCACCGGTTTAGGTTTGCAAATCAAACATGAAAGGGGATATATATATACATTTTCTATATATAGACAGATAGCAAGAGAAAAGAAAGAAAGATAGCAATTTAACCAAAGTGGCATCTTTTTTAAGGAACAGTGATACTACAATTGTGCAAATTATGGTGCTTTGCAAAAAATAAACCCAAAAGGAGTTCTCAATTGACACTTTTCAAACAAAATCTTGGATTTATGGGTGCTGATTCAAAACGATCCAAGTCTGAAAACTTGAGGCATGTGTGAAAAATCTCTCTCTTATATGAATTTAATTTCGTACCCACAGAAAAATATTCCACAGTCTTCCTCTTTTATATATTTAACTTTTCTTATCATAATCTCCCCACCCTGACACACAAGAGACACATACAAGGCAAAGAGGGGTGAGTAAATAGTATCTTTTAGCAAATACCAGTAATTAGATATAAGCATTTGGCATTCACGCCAGTCACAAATTAAAGAAGAGCCTTTCCTGTAAACAGACAGTGAGAATGTGTCTACATCATTAGTGTGCCACAATTATAACATGGGAGCTAAAGATACATTTCCCTCCCGCTTGCACTCCCTCTGTGGAACAAATGAAGTAGAACCCTTTTTTCTCTTGAAACGACAGCAAACTACATGATCTGACCTAAGTGCATTTGTCTGTGAAATGAGAGAGATAAAATGCAACACAGGCAACTTTAAAATAAATAAAAGCAATGCATTAAGTGAGCACTTTTTGTCTCATGTCATTTTAAAGACTTAAGCAGAACACATCCTGAAGTAGCACAAAGACTGAGTGAAGGCACATAACAGCCAATGGAGTGAAGGGAAAGAGAAGCTAGTTGGTGTGCATGCAAGTCACTTATGAATATGTATTTCATGTAAATTGTGAAAGACATATTGCGATGGTC
Source organism: Pelmatolapia mariae (assembly GCF_036321145.2). Classification (NCBI taxonomy): domain Eukaryota; kingdom Metazoa; phylum Chordata; class Actinopteri; order Cichliformes; family Cichlidae; genus Pelmatolapia; species Pelmatolapia mariae. The sequence continues at coordinate 2,109,671 of NC_086238.1, read as the reverse complement.
TCTAGACTTTGCATTTCTTTGGTCATGCAAACATGGTCATATGTAACCAACACACAGGCTGAGAGTCAGACAAAGAGAAATGTTTCTTCTCTTCTGTTTCTTTAAGTTAAGTCTCCATTAAATAAGACCGAAGCAGTGGTAGAAAAAAAAAATCAATATGTACACTCAGCAACACACAGCACACAATTCCCAGAGTCAAGGAGTCAAAAAGGTTCTGACATCTTATCAAAAAGGTTTTATAACTATTACTTTATTACACACGAGACACATTTGTGCCAATAAAACAAAGATAGCGAAGCTGACTGACAAAGTAGATGATCATTTCACGTATGAAACGATGCAGAGGGGAGGAGATGACTTTGTTTACCTATACCTCAGACCCTTGCTTCCTCACAAACTCAGCGGCTGTGTGACACCAGCCCTAATCCTAAAAGCAAACTGGCCTCTCACTGTGGGAACCTGATACAATTTCCTCTTTTTGAGGGGGGGAAAACTCCGGCCACTCCGAGTTTTCTTATTGCCTATGAGGCAATAAAAAGCCATCAAGGGCTATCATTTTCTGCAAGGCGAGTCATAACATGTTGGCCGACGCATCAGCCACTGAGATAGAGGGAGGCTGTAAAGATCTCTGTGAATCTGAGAGAGGAAGGTTGTGATTGAACACCAAGAGGCCAAACATCTTTTTTCCCAGGTAACCACAGATAATAATGTTTATGATGCAGTAATCCAGTTTAGACTGAATAAACATAGCTACCAGCAACGCTCAGTTGTTGAAGGATGTTTCCCCAAGGTGTTCTGCAGTGCAATTACCCTTTATATAAGTCTTCCATATATTAATTTTATTAAACAGAAACTTTAAGCTCATGTGACCCTGTAGATATGAAACTCTTTTTGGCGCGTTAGCACATGCTTGCACACTTTCCTTTAACCCCCTAAGGGACAAAGACCAAGCTTAAGGTGGCACGGCCAAAACTTTTTCACCTCTGGACTGACTGAAGATTTTATTTGCTAGCAGTGGCGTATTTTCCTCAATAGACTCCCAAACAGCACTCTGCATCATTTAACACACTAATCAGGGGTAACTGTTCTGCCCCTCTTTTTCACACAACAAAGCATCGAGATGGTTTCCCAGCATTCATCTTGAGATTCTCTCCCTTCCTCCTCATCGCACTCTCTCGTTTTGCTCCGTTTCTGTTTCTCGCTGTCTTTTTCTTCCACTTTCATCTTCTCCGCTTTTCCCTGTGTTCACGCTCTGAAGATATCAAAGACTGAATCCTGTTTGTGTCTGCCAGCTACTGTACTTACACACCTCCAGTAATACGGACTGCAGTCTAATCAAGGGAGCCACAAACCTTTTATCTACCCACAGAGCCTCACATTTAAACAGATTACCGGTAAAGCTGGACACCAGTAAGACAATTACCGGACTTAGGATCTTCCTCGATAACGTCTAGACAATGTCTAGACAATATATGCATTCACAAAATGAAATACAGTTTTTTCTTAAGGTATGTCTATAAGTTCTTTAATACTTGGTTATGAAGAATCTACAAATTTTGCATTAATGAATAAAAGCACTGACTATTAAAGTTTTCACTGTGGGCCTGTGTTGTAAATACACTGTAACTGCCTTCCGGGACTTATTTATTAAAGTGCATCTGATTCCCTCAGTTATTAGTCTTTCGCTCATTATTGCAACAAAAAATTGAAGTGCATTTATGAACTCCTGGAAGAGAAAAGAAAGTCGGGGAGGGGATTATTTCACACAGACACACAGAGTTCTCCCTTCCAGTCTACTGGACAATCGGACCAATTAATCAGTGACTCTGAGGGCACCACGTGAAGGTGAATGATTGGACGAGGAGAGCAGGCTGCTGATTGCCTGGCACCTCTGTCTATGTCCCTGTTTGCCCACCCCAGGACTGAAGACTGCCCAATGAGACAACAGAAAGCAGCAGCTCCTGTGTGGCCTGACCTTGTTGGAGGGCACAGAGATTGGAGGGTGAATAAATGGATAAATGAATGGATCACAACAACAGGAATATTCCGCATTGATCAATGGGAATTTGCGGCCACTGGAGGTTATACGCAGTGATTAACAGCGTATGCAAGGATGATCTATTCATTCAAATACATATCAAACCAGCGAAGTTGACTATCCAAATGTTTTTAGAGCCACATCCTCAAGAACTGGTAGGCCAAATGCCACATCCTTCACCAGGCTAATCCCAGCTGGGACTGGGCAAATGTTACCTTCGTCAGTACTCGCAGTCTTCACAAAGATGACATCTATCTAATCATAATGTACAATAAGCATACAGGAATTTTAAAGGGGAAAACTAGAAACATTAGTTTAAACATCAGCGTGTGCAAAATAGATGAACTGGTTTATTGGACTATGAAAACATTTTAGACTTGGTTTTACAGACTTTCAGTTAGTTACACAGAAAAATATGAGCATAAATTAAATTATTCCAAATATACAAGCCAATTAAAAAAAAAAAAAAAAAAAGAGCTAGGCATCACACAACATGCCGAAATCTCAGACCACTACTCAGACACATGAAATGCATGCAGACACCAACACATAGCCTTACAGGGAGCTATTTGTCTTGGCGCGGCACACTGTACTCTTTACAAACGGTCTGGGTAATTGGTGATACATATCTAATATCACCAGTCATCGCCTCACTCCCTGGATGTTTCTGACAAGCAGAGAAGGAAACCCTGTAGCTTTCAAAAACAGAGCAAACACTTTGCTCCGCTCCTCTGCTGAACTCACATACCACATCGCTGCAGCTGCCCAATTCAATGCCTGAATGTTATTCTGTTTCCTTTGCACGCTAGACCCTCGGAGAAGCCAAGGGGTGTCCTCACAAATTCACACAGGCAAAGAGGAGTATTTTATACTGGGAGAAAATGAGAAGGCCCGCTCATGTCCATGAGGGACACCCCTCCATCGCAGGCATATATGATCTGCTAGGTTTTCCTCTGCCCTTCGAGCATTATACTTTTCACAGAAAAGCAAGATCCAAGGCTGCAGAAAAGCTTCTCCAGAGGGCTTCTGGGTATTAAACAAAGGAGCCTGTTGGTAGGAACTAGCGAGCAAACAGCTGGGCTAATAGAGCGGGACTAATTAACTACAGGGTCGCTCTCCGACTCTACTTGTCGATGCTTGCTGGATGTTTACAAAGACATCCCAGAGAAAGGGAGGAGAAAAATAAGAGGCTTTCTTCTTTGTCTGCTCTTTAGGGAGAAAGGAGACACCCAGGACTGATTTTAATGACATATGTGAAGCAAATGTGATCCTCCCTCCATTTTTTTTAAACTGCCAATGGAATTTAGTGCTAAAAAATACCATCGGCATTGTGGTCAAAGCATAAACACCATAACTAAGAACGCAGCATGTGAGCATTGTCACCACACGCAAAAATAAAAAAGGGTTGTTTTTTTCACATTGTCACTGTGGCACTGAGAGCACTGCAAAACATCTGCTGGTTTAAGAGTTATTATTAACTAGCTTATTATTAAAAGTACATTATATAATTATCATTTAATTTGCTTTGTGAAAAATATTTTTCCCACAAATGAATTCAACAAGATTCACATGGTGAACACCAACTTTATATAATGCAAATCCCTTCTCATGAGTCTTACACTGTTGAATCTGGGAACGCGAGTACACTTCCGGATAGAGAGAAATTTTTATACCAGTGGCCAGTGAACCCTTAAGAAAAGAGGAAAGAGTGAAGCATGTGTTTGTCACAGGAATAGCCTCAGAAAAAAAAAGAGAGATAGGAGAGGAGAGTTCACTAGTTAAAGGCCCTCAAACAGACAGCATCGCTCTTTTGCTCCACTATAGGTGGAGGATTAAGAAGAGATGAACGTGGGGTAGATGATAAGAAGACCAGATACAAGGAATTATACAAAGATTGAGTGCTAAAGGAGGTATAGAAAGTGTGAGGACATGGATTGATGTACTTGGAAGAACTGGAGTAGAGGAGGTGAGTTGAAGGATAGATGAAATGAAAATGGAGGGAATGAGCAAAGAAGAGAAAGATGGCCATTAGCTGTGCAGCTCTACAGGCAGTGGGGAAAAAAGAGACATGAGAGAGAAAGGTCAGTGAGAAAGCAATCTGTAAAAGGTAGAAAGGAGGAAAAGGTAAAGGAAAGGGATCAGAAATAACAGAGAAACACAAAGAAGTGATCAAAGAGAAAAGGAAGAAAAAAAGGTTAAAGAAAGGTGCAAAAGGAAGAGGAAATAAAGTGAAAATTGAGAAATGGGGCAGATGGAATAAATGAGTGTAAAAATCTGAAAAATTGTATTATTCGCGGAGAAAGAAATAGCAACAGAAGAAAAGATAAGCAAAAAGCATGGCAAAATGTACAACACAGAGGGAAAACAGAGCTGTGAAAAATGTAAGAGGGAATGATGGGGAAGAATTAGAGCGCAAAAGGAACAAAGAGAGGTGAGAGAACGGGAAAGAAGAAGGATAAACAAAGGTGGTGTTTTAGAGCGAGTGGGAGGCAAGGAAGAAAAAAGAGGGAGGAGAGAGAGAAAAACACAAGGATACACAAGGAGGGAGAGAGAAACCGACTGACAGTAAAATGAAAGAGAGACAGGAGAGTAGGTGGGAGACAAGGGAAAACTGGAGAAGAGAGGGAGGATGTTGAGATGAAAGAGAGAGGGGGGGTGAAGCTGTTGGGGAGAGAGAGTGAGTAAAGTGCCAAACAGATAAATAACCAGCTTACTGGGATTACCAAGTGACTGACACAGAATTTGCCAGAGCCAATATGACGTGGCACTGATAGCTCTTAACCCATATAAACCTGAAACTGGTCCAAGATGTCCTCCAGTATTTACTGTTGTCACTGCATTCTAATGCTCACCACTGTGTGTGTGCTACATACATGTGGACTTACATATACGGGCACATAGCAGGAGAGTTGTCAGCTTTGAAAAGACATTATTAGAGCTGGTTAAACGTTACCTGGATAAAAAATACAAATTAAGTAAAAATGCACAATATGTCCAAACAAATGCGGACATGTTATCATCTCTACGAGTTCTCCGACTAAACAGTAGAACTTGATTGTGCCTCAAATCTCAAACAATCGATTATAAGTATTCCTGAAAGGACATATAGGAGTGCTTTCACTTCAAACAAGCAAAAACAAGACTGACAAGTTGTAACAAGGAAAAAAAATAACAACTAAAGGGGAATTAGCGACTGCAATTTTACATGTATTTATTCACATGGATGTGCGACATCACTCTGCTTTAAAAACTATATATCATAATAACACTTTGCACCATCAACCTCTGGAGTTTTTGTCTGAGGGAAGAAGTTTCCATTTTTGAAATGCCAATGGGCTAAAACTAGAATCACATGCTGTAACAGCCTCCACTTTTTCCAAGAGCCTCTCCACCAAACCTTGATGGAGTTTTATACAGTTTGATGTGTCTTATTGCACATCCTGGTTAAATAGAATAAATAAAAAGCTACCAACCATGTTTGACGGCCTCATACACATATACATGGATGATGTTTAGCTGCCATCTTGCAACACTTGGACGAATCAAAGCACATCATTCATTTTGCTGAAGCACATACACATTCTCACACACAAAACACCCTGCATTATACTCTGTAATTACTTTAATAACAAACAAAAATCTGCAACAGCCTGGCAAAGGAGTTGGGGAAACAGAGATATGAAGAGATAGAGGGTGATGCGAGAGAGTCGGAGGAGGTGGGCAGACATAAGGAGTGGGTCTATAATTGGAAAGATGTGAAAAATGAAGTGTCAGTTTGGTCAATAGAGGGCAAAGGTCACAGAAGCAGGAGCCCAAACTCTGCACAGAGCACACTCATTAGAGCGACCAATCAGATCTTGCCTGGTTGCCCCAGACCATTACTCATCACAGGCAGAGGAGTGCACACACATTTCCACAATATCTCTTTGTCTTCCCCTGTTTTACTGTAATTTCACTCTTATTTTATCAGTTTGGTCTCCTCCTCCATATTATTTCAATTTTGTCTCAACTCGTGTCTGACCTCTCAGTCCTGAGCATTACTGAAGAGGGAGAGTCAAGCGCATACATATACAAGACAGAAAATGTGTGCGAAATAAAAAAAAAAAAAAGGAGAGACAACAAGACCAAGTGTGAGACAGACTGAGACAAAGAGAGACAGCGTATGTGTGTGTGTGTTGACTATATAAATGGCTGCTCGTTGGAGTGGAAGGCATGGCGGCGCTCTCTGCTCCCACCCAGGCTCTGCCTCCTGGCACTGGCAACCCTGCAAACTGCTCGCCTTGACATCGCCTTCAATAATATATGAAGTTGCTTTTTTGACTACAGTTTGTTTGCAGCGCCTCCCCACCGCCACCATTTTCCCACTGCTGCCTCTCTCTCACTGCCTCTTTAACACACTCAGAGGCACACGCATATTTTCTGATTGCATGTAGACATCCAACTCTGGCAGATTTGTCCAGTGGAAGGGAGAGTATGTATTGGAAGTGTATGCACAATAACAATAAAAAAATAGGATTAAATTATGATCAGACTGCATGTTTTACATGCAATACTCTTCCAGATTAGTTCAGAATAGAAGCGGCATGAATGCAAAGACTGTTGTAAATGTAAGCAACCTCTAATAAAGGTCTCAAGCTTTTTAACAAGTTATTAATGTGGGGGATTTTACACTCTCTAAACACTTTCAAGTGCATGAATGCCCAAAGAGAGGAGCGTAAAACAAAAACAAAAAAGTTGCTGCACTCAGGTAAAGACTATCTACCAAAATATGTCTACACTGTTTATGTGTTCCTATGCAAAATGAAAAGTCCCTACTAGATCCCAGAGGAGCTTTCACATACTTGACCGTGACCTCTGACCCCTCTGTGAGTTCTGTTGCAAAAGCCAATCCCCTTTCCAAAAATTCTGAATCAGCCTCTCTCACTTCGTCCTCACACATAATAAAGTTTTCTCTGACGGATGTCGTATAATATACTCTGCATCTTGGTCAACACATAAACGGTGCCCCTGTCCTCTGTCACATGATCTCTTACCTTGTTCGCTGCTGTTGTCACCACTGTGCGATGTGTGTCCCCCGCTGGATGGTCCCGGCGTGCCTCCAGAGCGTGTGGACGCCGTGTCATCGTGATCTCTGTTCCAGGACGTCTGAGAAAAAGAGAGACAAAATCGAAAGGTTAATCAGCTAATCTAATGCTCAACTTTCACTGATTTAAGTGTTATTGTGATTTTTAACCAAATTTCATTATCATCCTTTGAAAGCTCTGGTCTACATGTAATGTCCATTACGTCCAAGAGAGCCAGTCAAACTCAAATGAAATCAATCTCTGCCAACTCTCAGCGCAGTCATCCAGTGTGTGTGAGGCCCTGCAACAGTCTTATGGAATAAGGATTATTGGGGCTTGATAAAGAGAAAAGCTCAGACAAATAGAAAGTGAACATGTTGTATTAGTTCCCAGCTTTCTGAGGCATGCAATCTGCGGCTGCCTCCATTTGGCTCAAACCACTAGCAGATGAAAATACAAAACAGCTACAACTTAAGATAGGCTTCAGCAAGCGCCAGGGAGTGATGTCATCCGAGCAGAGTGGAGAAGGAGGGAGTGAGAGAGCGCGAGGTAAATAACTCAAAGTATTGCTACATAAGTATAATTCCTCTCTTTTGTCCAAAAGGGAAAGGGGGGAAAAAAATGGATGACCAGTCCCACTAATGTTGAATTAAACTTCATCTGAGGCAGCAGAGCCAAGACTGGGACATAATCAAATAAGCTAAAGTTTTCCCACAGTTGAGCAAAAAAAAAAAAAAAAAGAAACAAAAATATTGCATGACAAACCAAACTAAGGCTGATTTTAAAGAAATGAAAAAGTCTAAGCAACGCAAAAGTATAAAAACGCATTCCTTTTTCTATAAGAGTTTTTGTTGAATAGATAAACTTGACTGACAGCAGACTGAGATTCATTTTACTCTTACTAGTTTGTGTCATCAAAACACAAGCAGCTGACTAGACAGAGAGACTCAGGAGACAGGGTTTTATTTATATATAGTTATTTGTGTGTGTGTCTTAGGCCAGATGAGTGTCAGCTGCACACTGGATGGTAGAGAGCTAATGGCCCAGAAAGGAGTAAAAACTGAAGACACACACACACGCATGCACACACACAAAATAGTGTCCACAGATGTAGGCAGACAAAAAAATAGAGGAGTCAAGTTTTCTCCCATATATACAGGTCCGATGCTTACAAACAGACATACACTGTGCATACAGCCTGCGAAGAAAACACATAGAAATCTCACCCTGCCCCATACAAAGCTGCTGCGTACTATTGAAACTAAACCAGATGTTACTTCTTATCTCTGAGTGCCTCTGAAAAGCAACATTAGCGCTGAGGACAGGAGAGAAAGAGACTTCAGAATAGAAGGAAATGGAATCTAATGTGTTATCACACACAGTTTGCTATCACAAAAAAACAACGCAACAAACAAAACACACGCAGACAAACACTTATCGAGCCTCCTCTACCGCCCGCATGAGCCTATCTTTGCTCGGTGAAATCAAATGAAGGAGATATCAAGGGGCAATGTGGTGTTTGCATCACGCTTTTAGGGCTTTGCGACGAAATGACTGATAGAAACCCACATGGAGGAAGCAAGGAAGGAGACGAGAGGAGCACACTGGGGAACAACTGGTTTCAATTGGGACACTACAATTGGCTCTGCCGCAGCAAGAGGGTTTCAAGTTGAGTTTAGCATTATAAAAAGGCAGAGACTAATTCATGACTCAGGTTTGTTTTAAACAAAATATAGAAGGAATAGAATAACAGAAAAGAAAAGTCAGCAAATTCAACACATTTGGGGTCTGTTAGAGCTCTTTTGATGTTCCTGGGCTATGAAATTATATTCCAGTGCTTACATGGACAATATAATTGTTGTTTTCCAAATTAGGCTTTGAGGCTTTGCAATAAAGAGGGGAGTCACTGCACAAAGGCATGACTAGGATGGCGACTGGTTAGATAAATGCTGATTTTAACAGGGATAAGATACCAAAAGGATCCCTTTCTCCACCTCTTACAAATTCTTTTTTGCTGACCGTAGAACATTGAAAAATGAAACACCCGTGCATGACCAAGTTAACTCCAGAGAACATCAGAAGTGAGGTAATCCAGACCACATGCTCAGCGAGCAAAAAGTTAACTCTGGCTTTTGCCATTTTTTTCAAAAGTGAAGCATTTAAAATATGAGCAGAACTTGTTTATTCAGAGCGCAATGAAAAAGAATAGTACAGTACCCCAGGGATGTCGAACGGCAAGTATTAAAAACCCAAGAGCCTCAGCTTGCAAAAAGGATATTTTTCCCCCCATGTTCTTTTTGTTTTAATTCTATAACAAATTCCATTTGAAAATATAATTAGAAAGTGGAGGGGGAAATGGCAAACTACTGCATTAGCTGTAATTGAACAAAAGAGCGCTTTGCCTGCTGGGAGGTGGCCACTGAGGCCCCACGGGAAACGGGGCGGGGCTGAGACAGGACCTGGTGGCATCTCCGCGGGGATGAGGAGTTTATTTATAATCGCAGGCCGCGCTTGGATGGAAAGGGCCTAGCACTGATCTAACACACACTTAATGCACACACAGCTGAAACCACACAACCAACAAACACTCGTAGCAGTGCGCACAGGTCATGCAGTGCATTTGCACACACACCCAGTCACAAGTACATTTTTTTGATCACTTGGTTTGTGTGCACGCACACTCACAAACACGCTTTTCATTTACCTTAAACAAACACATCGCATCGCCGCCATACCCACAGCCTCTATTTAACAAAAGCACACACCTTGACCGCAAGACACAAGGAAACAAAACAATGCACACCCTGTGCCAGCAAGACTACGGCACACAATAAAGATCTTCACCTTCAAAATATGGGGTATGTAAATTTTCAAGATGAATAGATGCATAAATAGAAAGCTTGAGGTAGTGGAGAGAAGGAGAAACTTGTCCTTCTGCACACATAGCAGCACACTTGATTTATTCTGTCCCTTAATGAGCCGCCATAGTCTCTCACTACCTCTCCGTTCCCCTCTCTTTAACTCTTCCCTTTACCCGCCGTCTCCTGTGCAGGATGCACATTAATTCAATGCTTAATTGTTTAGTAAATTCAATTTTCCACATTCTATTCTGCCTATCTTTAGGTAAAGTTCTTAAATCGGTGGCGCCGAGCTGTGGGAACCCTGTTTTTGAGCCATGCATACCTTTTTTTTCATTACCATTTTTCTTCCCTACACCACCCTAATTCGCCATGAAAAGATTTTCCTTGCTGGAAATTCTGATTCCGCTATGATCGGTGAGGCATTCCAATCCAATGCATTCTCATTGTGTCGCGTCTTAGATGCAAGAGGGGCTTCCCTTTCTGGCTGTGCCAGGCCCCATATCATACAAGCACTCATGCAAGAAATGTTGCCTTGCCAATTCATTTGCAATAATAAAGAAAATGGTTAAGGTTGTTGTGCTTTGCCCCCCCACCTACGCTTCTCCCTTTCTTCACTCTGAAATATCTTTTGTGATGATATGGATATTTACTTTTCACTCTGTGCCAGTGAGCGTGCGGAAATAATCATATGTGCATACTTACAGGCACAGACATAAATATCCAAATAACCCCCCACACATACACTCTTCACTGGTGGTACATCTGAATCAAAGATGACAGTTGAGCTACTCCATCCCCCAGAATTCTTTGGTGCATCTACTCTCTGTGGTAGTTTTCTTTAACACCATTTTTGACCTTTGCAACAGCACTGCTTTCTCAAGTTGAAACCGGCGAGAATGCCATGTGTTGCAGCAGCAAGATGGCATGCAATAACTCCAGACACATTCTGCCACTCAGCTGAATGCTGGTGGGAAAGCTGTAAGTGAAAGGGGCTGAAAGGCCAGCTATTGTAAACTCTTGTTTACTTTGCTTTTCACTGTAACTAGATAAAGCAGGATCTGCCTCTCTGATAACCTGCCAGGCAAGTGCTTGCCCGACTACTTCGGTTTTCTGTGCTCTCTCCACCCCTCTCCTCCCCTTGTTGCAATATTAGTGCTTCCAAAATGAAAAGAGGGGCTGATAATGGTATGTGTGTGGAAAAAAAAAAAGAGGGGGGGGGGGGGGGGTGTAGAGAGAAAAGACCCCTCTCTCCCTCCCATTCTGTTCAACACTCCCCCTTCCTCCCTAACTCTTCACAATAGACAAAGAAAGAAGAAATAACCTTATAATTGCTAAAGGGGGTGAAGGAGAAAACTGGATTTGGTCTCTTGAGTAAGTAAAGTATGCTACACTCAATAGCCGTCAGGTACTCTTCAAACGGCTTTTTAAAACCGGTGGGTTAACCTCATAGAGACAACCAAAGATAATTACATGTTTAAGATAATTACCAGAGCTTTCAAAGTCCATTTAGATGACACTCGTGGAAACTGACAAACTGATTTCCCTTCCTCTGTGGCCTCTTCTACCGCAGCTCTTACTATAGACTCCCTGGTTACCCTCTATGAGCTGAAATCCAAACAAAAACATTAGCTCAAGTGCTTTCCCCTCTCCACGCCATCGAACCCCAAACAAAGCAATGGAAAGGTGGGCATTATTAGTTAACGACACGTTTTGCTGTGGTTTCTTCGTTAGCCTAGCCTGACTTGGAGCCACTGCGCTGGGATGTTCTCGGTGGATTCCTTGGAGACGGGTTGTTTGTGATGGTGGCCATTGTCAGAGGCTTGCAGGGGGTTAAGGGGGAGAGGAACTTTCCATTAGCTAAGTACACATGTGTTAAGCCAGGTTATTGTTTACTTAGCCAAAGAAACCACAGCAGGCCTCAGGGACAGACATGGCCGCCCATCATAAGTAACAGCAGACACAAACCAAAAACTTTATTTGTAACTGGGAAATTCTGACTATCATAGGGTGTCTGTGACACAGTGAGGCCGCACTAAGCACTAGTTTTAAAAACAACTCATAAATCAACTTTAACAAAAAAAGGCCATAACACCAAAATAAAAAACAAAACATACGCACTTTAGATGTGTGAAAAAAAATTATGAAGGCATGAGAGAGGCTCCTGACATTCTAGTTCTTTGAAGTTACTTCAGTCTTGAGTTGCTCAATCATAATCACCCCTACTTGCTATTCCACCACAATTATAAAGAGGCTAAGAAACACACAAGTCACGTGGTCACCTCTTTGTATCACTTGTTGAATCCCCAACAGCCGCCCTGCATTCACTACCGAATGGAAGAAAAGGGGGAGTTTAGGCAAAGGGGGAGTAGAGGAGAGAAGGGGTGAGTGGGGGTCAAACCTCTCTTCTATTCAACTACAAAAGCTGCTATTACCAACAATCACTACAATGATTCAAAAGTTTGTATTAAGAACAGCAGTGTGCCACTGTAGGAGAGAGAGGGGGATGAAAAAAACAGAGCGAGTGTGTGTGCCTGTTAAGTCGGGTGAAACTCGATCCATACTTCAACGAGAAGCGGATAGATTAGCGATAGCGGTGTACTGATTAGGAAAATAGTGGCTGACCCTGGCAGTCATGGTTTCCATTGAGCTAGGAGTGGGGAGGGAGCAGGGGTCACTCTTTGACCGCCAGAGTTACCTAAACCAACACTGCTGGGTCTCACTGACCTGGAAACCCGTACTTGTATGGCATAACAGTGCCAATTGTTGGGAAAAAGATACCGCGATAGCACTATCAGGAGCAAATTCTTACACAGTGACCACAACACAAAGCTCAAACAAGCCGGGTTTGTTTAGAAAAGATTGTGCAGGATAGAAGCACAACAGCAACGGGTCCCTAATGTATACTGTAGATGTTATTTCAGATTGCAGCCAATTTCACCTTATTTTCACATTATTTCAACTTCTCAGGAAAAGACTCAGCATTCATAATCAAAGAAAAAGTCAGGCAGTAAATATTTTTAAAAGGAAATTTCAATTATTTCCAGTCCCACTTCAGCCTGCATAGCTCAATCAAGTAGAGGAGCTCTTGAGATTTGTAGTGAGTCCTCATCACTATTAGTACTGTTCTCCTCTACAGCAGAGAGCCTGGGCCCTCAGAGTTCATTAGCAAATTGCTACACCCCTCCCCATACGCTCTGTGCAATTAAAGGCAAATGTGTAAATGACGTACAGCAGCGTGGAAATACCTCCCCACTTCTTTAGACTGAGGTGAACGTGTGCGCCAGGCAAATAGGGACACAATCAGCAGAGTAACTCTTGCCATATTTTCACAGCAAGAAGAAGATTGAGACAGACGCAGCAATATTCGCGATCACATTAAAGGCCTTCACAAAATTAACTTCTTGTGTTTTTTATGTCTGCATACTGATTAGCTCAAAGTAGATCTAATGGGGCAAAAACATGCAGCTCAAAGGAAGGAAATCAACGTGAATGTGGTGGAAAGCTCTCCAGAGACCGGCAAGGAAAGAGTTAAGAAAGTCCAACTGGTGCTAACCAGTCACTCCACTCACATAGCACCTGAGGGGGGTGCTGCATTTATCAAGCCAGTCTGAACACACACACACACACACGCGCGCACACAGCAGCACACGCACAAATACACACACATATATGCATACACTTGCAGACAGATGCATGCACAGAGCTTGTGCGCGCACACACACCCACACCGAAAGACACACACAAACATAGGAGGGTATGCCCAAACTGGCTGGGCTGCATTCACAAGCCAGTGCAGAGCCTCTGACTTTTTCACCTCTCAGCTATGCTCTGCTTTCTTTTGAAAGAGGCGCTCAGTGTCCTTTCATATTTCCTCACATAGGCAGGCCAGAAAACAAAAAAAGGAAAAAAAAAAATGTAAAGACATGTAAAGAATATTCAGAAAAATCACTGTTATGACGCAAGGGTACATAATGCAGCAAGAAAGTCAGCGTTGTTGAATTGTTGAGTTTAATAAATTCAAAGTAGTTTTTTCCTCTGACATTTTTTTCCTCTGCTACAGTCGCCTCACTGGAATAAATTGGTTTATGAATAAATGAGCCTGCTTTCTCCATCTTGTTAACATTGTTCTTTTGTGCAAATTCTCAGCATTTTTTTCCAGTCCACTTCAACTTTATGCCCGAGGGCATATATTAAAAATACATATGGAAAGAGATAATGCACACACAATGCAAATTCGTTAAGGATGTCACCGCCTAACAACTGCAGATAAGATGCCACACAAAAATAGCCCATAAAAATTTTAAAAAATATATATTCTGCCACAAGTAAGTCATGAAGTGCAGTGCCATTGGATTGACAATGTAAGTATTCAGCGGTGAGAGGCATGCACCCTCTGCCTGTTTGGATATGCTCATTTACACACAGACTGCTCTTGTGGACAGTCTCCACATTAGGCCATCCTACCAGAACATCAGCCCATCCCTCAGTATTACAAATCTGTCAAAAAAGTTTGCTCTGTGTTTTAATACAAACTGTGCCTGTAGGTCATTTATACGATTCTGTCAGTGTAAACATAAGCTTGTATGGTTTTGGCCTGAATTGGCTATATGTAGGCAACCGTCATTATATTAAAATAGGCCACGTCTTCATCTTACAGTCAATTAAAGATCTGCATCAGTGCCGCAAGCACAACATCATTTTCTTCATATACCTAGAATCCCAAGGGTTTTAACACACTATTTCAATATCTATATACCATAAGGCTTCATTCCATGTTCTGACCTATCTATAAAAAATTTGACAACTGAATCCCTGAGAGAATACAACAGGCTGTTTAAAGAGACACTTAAAAGCACAAGTGGTGTCTGTGTTATTTAATTCTGTTCCTGGATTAAATGAAGTATTATCTTCTGGGTGATCTTTCTCATTTCCATAATCAGACATAAGGGCCAGGGATGGAGCAGTGCATGCGCAGCAGAGTGAGGCTCTTCCCAGTTGGGCCCCAATCGGCTCCCAGTCCTCCCATTCAGCACAGAACATAAAAGCCGCTGGCTGTCTCTCTCTCTTCTCAGACCAGCCACTCAACCATATGGAAGTCCGCGGATTTAAATTATTTAGCCTAATCGCTTCATTACTTTTTATGTCGGACTATCCAACTAATCCCTTTAATTTGGACACTTGATTCCCCCTCCCCGGCGCTGTCTATAGGTTATTGCCGCCACACTCCGAAGTAATTTCTTAAAACTCTGGTATAACTTATCGAAACGTGCATGCAGCCCGCTTTCCTGCATACAGGGCGTGAGCTATTAATGGCCGCAAGTCCAGATTTGCATAGTTATAATGATCGGTTGCTGTTATCATTATTTAACGGCAGTGTAAGGACCATTAGGGTCATGCCTGTGCGCACACTACAATGTCCCCGGAGTGCAAACAGTCAGTGAAGCACATAATGAAGGCTGTGGTTATCTCTGATATCTGCACAAAAGGAAACACTTCTTAATCTACCTTTAATGCCCCCTGCTTCTATAGCTTTCGAAAATAAACCGTCTTATTGGCGCTGAATCTGTGCGCTCTGAGCGAAACAAAAGAGGGGGGAGGAGGGGTCTCGATAAGCAGTGTGCACTCATGTCTAAGGAAAAATACTGACAAGACGCGAAATGAACCGTGAACTCTAGCTACAGTGGAGAAACCAAGGCATCTAAACCACAGTGTGCAGCCCATGCTGCTGCTGCTCTCTTCTGGGCTGCAAAACAGAGAGGAGCTGATAAGGCTTTAGGTTCAAAAAGAGAAAGAGAGAAGAGCGGGAGAAATGGAGAGAGGAACTAAATTAAAATCGACATGGAACAGGTCAAGTTTATGGCGATGCTTTTTCAAGCTAATCTTCCCAGGTCGGTTCCGGGTTCAAGTCTTAATGGGCCAATAATAGCAACATTATTCCGATTTTTCTTTTCTTTTTTCATTCCGAAGGATGGAATGGAAACCGTCTTTAATCATATGCAAATAGCAGCGCAGCACAGTAGTGACCCAGAATAGCTAAATGGCCAGCAGGGAGAACACACACACGCGCGCGCGCACACACACACATGCGCAGATGGAGAGATGTACCTGATCAAGGGCCACCGATCTCGTGATTTCCTCGCTGTCTGATTTGGAACCGCCCTCCCTGTCGTCTATGACCAAGTCGATGGGCATCTTGCCTTTCAAGCAGCTGATGTACCGGTGACAGAAATTATCACACAGCTCGTGCACCTAAAGGGAGAAAGAAGGCAGAGGTGTTACACACTCACCCAAACTACACGACAGTGCCATGCGCAACCACGACACCGATTCGACGCGCAAAAGTGCCCCGAAGACTTTTTGTGCACTTTGACACAGCTAAAAATTACATTTGTGAATCTGTATTTAAACGTTATATACGAAGTGATAACTTATCATTGAAAATCAATTGTTGTTTTCTGACAAATTATTAAACTTTCTTTTAAACTTATGTTTACGGGTTTATATTAACTTATTGTTAATTTTCTTTCGTCTGTAAAAACTGAAAGATCACTTTGGATTCAGGATAAGGTTCCCGCGCCTTTTGTGGCAGTGGACTATCCTGAATGGAATAGTCAACTTCATTTTTTTTCTCCTCTCAAAATAGAGATATCGTCGAAAATTGACAGTGACAAGAGGGCTCTGAGGCTACAACGCACTCAACACCCGTGTTAAATTCATCATCAGTGCCCTGGGTAGTGGCCATTAGAGGAGGGTGACCCGCTTGACTGACATTTAAGGTAAACTGTTTAATTTCATCAAATTATTATATTATCACTGCCAATGTGACGCATCCGAGTGCTTGAGAAACAAACAAACAGAAAAAGGATAAACCCATGCGCAAAAAATACTACTTCAAACTTTATTTAGGCTACTGAGTTTATATGTACAGAATATATAGCTTTCCGTAGAGAAGCAAGATCTGTGGGGAAAGAAGTGCATGCACGGAGATAAGTTTAAAAACGGAAACTTTTTAACAGCTTTGATTATGTTTGAGAATGTCAAAGTTTAGGCTAAAGTTGGCTTTAGAGGCTATCGCAGTCCATCTGAAACGAAGACAAATCAGAGTTTTACACCCACTACTGCCTCTATCCACAGATGGCTGCCTGGGGCCTTTTGCCCTCCACAAAGAATCATTTTTAAAAACCCGCAAAATTCGCCTATATGTTTCACCTTGCACGCAATTTCTGCCAGCATTAAACTTCATTAAAACATGGGAGAGACTGGGCACAGAGATATCTGTTCCAGTTGTAACAGCTTGCGTCGTGATTAAACGCGGAAGAGAAATGGCCCCATGATTGATTTTGACGCTAATTATAACCGACTAGCAAAAATACATTTATGCAAATACAGCCCATAGGTCTGAAGTGGCACAGTGGACAGAAATGGCGAGAGAATATTACCTTCTCCAGCTCCAGAAGATGAAATCGTAAAACTTGAATGGCTTGAATCATCTGAAAAATTAAAATAACAATAAAAAATGAGCTGTTCACATCTCTTGATATTAAACAGACGCGTTTTTCTCAATACAAGTAACTGTAGATGAGGAAAATATTCATATGAATGGATTTTATGTGGAACTGATATTAAACTTGGATGTTATTGCAATATGGAGAGCAGGCGTACAGTACAGACTGAAGCTGCAATAAGCCTCAGAGTCAGAGATCTATTAGTCACCAACTAGTCGAGGGGAAGCGTTACTCTAACATTACATTTAAAGTATCAAACTGAACAAAGTGGAAAGACTGAATAGAATAAGTTTCCAGGCAGGGTTCAAAGGTGTGACAGCTGTCTGACAGCAGCCCTTCATCTGCAGATACAACCGGGGGCCATCATGATATCAAACAGCCCCCAAAAAAGGGAATATCAGCTGCAATCCTGCTTTAACTTTTTAGCACCACGTGGCTGCCTGACACAGATGAAAAGCCCGCCACATCCAAACAACAGCTGGTATATTCAAAAATGCAGTACGAAAATCCAGAAAATGTCATTTGTGCAATAATAAAATATAGAGCTTACCAGATTATCCAATTCTGGATTCGATGAAAATAAAGGTTTTTCTGCCCGAATCTAAAACCCAAAACATTTCTTTATAAAATATATGAATATAAAACGTCACACGGATATTTTTAACATATAATGTAATATTAAATTCACATACACACATTAAACGGAACACTTGTTACTTCTTCGCAAAGACAGTGCACAATATGAAATTAGAACATTGTAAAAATCGCGTTAATTTGAATGGTAGATGTCTCTTTAATTCATTTCAGTGCAGAATTAAGTGTAAGCACAAAAGCCAGAATTGCACATTTCGGACTGTCAGGTGAGAGCTCACGCTGCTCGAGCATGCAGATTAAGAAGAGTCAAAGTTTCCTGACCTGTTTTGCAAACACTGCTATGTCTTCATTGAAAGATTCCGATGAACAAACGTCTCCTCCCGCCACCCCGGGCTCTCTGGGGGTGCAAGTCGCTAATTCACATTTCTCAAAAATCAGTGCAAGCAAGGGGAACAGGGGGTGCCTGGGAACACACACAATAGCAAATGTCACCAGAGAGAACAGCGCCGGGGTCAAGACTACTCCAGGCTAGATTTAGCCAGCCATGGTACTCTTCAACAACTCACCCATGGGGACTGCTGCTGCTGCAGCCCATGCTATTATATTATGCAGAGACTCGGAGAAAGGCTTCAAACAGCGGACAGACTTTTGTGATTAAATCTAGGCGCGCCTAATAGCATAAAAGCTTTAGAGTCTGTCAAACAATTTCTTGCACAGGTCTCCGTTTGCTTCACAGGCGTGTGTTTGTTTGGCAAAGAAAAAGAAAGAAAAAAAAACTTGACGGTTAAATGTGTACACATTTATTATTTATTGTTCAAGTCCTTAGAATAAATATGTGCAGCCTGGTAATGCAGAGGTGAACGCGCAACCTGAACTTGTGCCACTGTGGCAAAAGGTGGTAAAACTGCAACTGGCCTGAAAACGCTCTTCTTAGATTTTAATAAACTCACGTAAATTAATAAATGATTTTCTTTGAACAGTTTTTTTTAAATTTGCTGAAGCTTTGCAAATTAATACAATTAATTCAAAATGTTAAAAAGGAGAATGCATTTTTATTTGTACCTTTTTTACTTATAATAAACGACAAAGCTTTAAATGAAATATAAGCGGGAAAACTTGGGAGTGGAAAAAGGCTCTGCGTATAGGTGAGCTTGTTTCAGAAATATTCAAGTCAAAAAATAATTGGAACAACGGGAGATTGGCGAGTCTTCCAAGTACAAAAAATATTGCTATATCTTTCACCCAATAGAAACACGCAACAGACATGACTGGACTGAAAAGTACAACACTCCAAATTATGCCAAAAAATAAAAGAACAGGAGAAGCCCGCTTAGCCTCTCTCCTCCCCAGCGCCTCTGCATCAGTTTGGGTTCCAGTGTGTCTTAAACTCTTCACCGGGACAGATTGCTGTCCCTGGCATCGAGCCTGTGTTTTCTTTTGTGCGAGGCTGATTTTGCACCCACTTGCCCACCCCAGCTGGCCCCTCCAGGCCTGGATACACGCCTGCCCGCCACAGAGTGAGTTTCCCCACGGAACGAAGGCGTGCACCTACCCGTATATAGCGTCTTTATCTCTCTTGAGAGCGTCGTTAACGGAGGAGCCCATACTAGGAGGCATGGTGTTGGTGTGGGCGGTGTGCGGGTACTGGTGAGTGTGCATCTGGGGACCGTGGTTGAGGTGAACCGCCTGCATGGACCGGGCGCCGTGCGGGTCTCCGTACATGGTGGTCGGGATGCCCACACCGTCCATCCCGTAGTGGGGCAAGTCTTCGTACTGCACACAACAAACACCCGGGTCAACAGTGAATATAGACGTAAAAGACTATATTAGACTGATTAAAACTTTAGTGTAAAAACAGCGAGGCGCAAAAGTGAGTAGCAGGAGAAATGACTCTTGTAGTGTTGTTTTTTTTTCTTCTAAGAAAAAGTTCGGCCAAGCTGGAGAAATAATTTAATTAATTTTACAAAATTAAGAACGTGTTTTTAAAAAAAATCCAAAATTTTCAGATACACATACGCTTAGCTGCACTTTTAAAAATAAATGTTCTTAAAAATTGAGGAGGGGAGAAAAAAAGAAATGTAAAGCAAAAGCGAGACAAATTCACGTCTGTGTTTTTGATTTTATAATCAGGGAAAGTTTTAAAGACTTGAGTCTGAAACTGAGTTGTCTCGAGTAAGAAAACTGCACTGATAATTCTGAAGTGCAAGCTAGTTTTTGTTCTCGACTCATTCCCAGTGACCCTTGAAGCCCGGAGGAAAAACACATATGAATTATTCAATATGTTCGAAATTACTGGGAGTACAAAAACTGTAGCAACACGGCTCGGTTATTATTATCGCCATTAACCAGGCGGTTGTTGGGCTTTAACACCATAAACCCGGAGTCCTGTGTTGTCACAGTGTACAACAACAAAAGTCTTAAAGTTGTTAATTGCGGCGTTTCTCATTTTAAAGGCTCATAACTGTGCAGCATGTTCTTACTTATCAAGCACGCTATGATTAGTGCAAACAAAACAAAAAAAACAAAAAACAAAACACAACACAAGTCGCGTGCTGTGTTTTTCATGTTGTTAACCGAAGCTGAATATTCAAACTTTTTTTCATGCGTCGATTTTGAGTGAATTACCACCCAGCCTTTACGTTTTTGTTTTGCAACTACTCAGAAATGTTGCTTCTGGTCTGATAAAGGTCGAATTAAGCAACTTATTTGAGGTTTGCTTTTTTATATACAAGAAAATATCCTTGAAATATTAATGACGTTCTTTTAGACGTGACAAACAAGTGCCAGTGGAAGAGTAAAATGCATTATCACTTAAGGCTGAGCATGTCGACCCTAAAGGCAAAGAGGTGCAAACCCCAGCGTGGTGTAGCCCCAGTGCCAAATTCTGCAGCTAAATGTGTCCAGTGTCCCTAACATCCCCGCTTTTACGCTGTTTATTATCCGTGTGAAGATTCAGCTGCTGCTCTAAAGAAGTCCCTTGATTGTGCGAATCAGAGCGTTTGTCATCACCTCGTTATTAGGGAAAAAGTGCCTTTCTTGCTCGAGGCTTATTTTTTGCATATTTAAACGCATTGTACGACGTGCCGTCGATTGACGAACAACCGACGGAATTTTTATTTTGATCGTAAATACTCGATAAGTAAGCTTGATGGAGCAGTCAACAGAGAAAAGTAGAGATTTGTTTTGCCTCCATGCCCTCCCCCATTTTGCTTCCAGTAACTGGCCTGTCATAACTAATCTAAAAAACACAGCCGATGTGAGATATGATCACGCTCCCAGTGTCTCTCAGTGGGCCGGTTTGTGGGACAAACGAGAGCGACCGTGCGTAATACCGGGCCAAAAACACGCCAAACATGAAACCGTCTCTCCGTGTGTCAGGAAAACGACAGAAACTTTCGCCGCGAATGTGTGTCCGTGTGGGTATGTGTGTCATTAAGCCACGTTACAGCGCAGCATAGCATTCAAGCGCAGCAGACTTGGAGAAACTTTTTAGGGGGGATTGCCCTACGTACCCGTTGCGCCATAACCCTCCTCACTCCCTGGTCGTCCTTTCACTTTAGGTAAATCCCCTCTGCGGCCAGGGTGGAGACGAAATAAAGAAAGAAAATCCAAATAAATGAGAAGATGTTTCAGCCAAAATCCCGTTTGCCTTTTCTTTTTTTCCACGGAACGATGAAGCCAGCTCCCGCTTTCTGTGCAAGTTTAGCCCAGGCGCGGCAAATAGGTCCTCGGCTATCCTCGGGGCAGCAGCACCGGGCTCCTTTTCCAAAACCAGGATGAAAATAAAAAAGCCCCTCAAACAAAACTGGCGACTCTCATGGCTTTTTGCCACTCCGCCTGTCAGTCAAAACGCGAGGGCTTGTCAAAAGTACCGGATGAATGATGGTCCGACGTGCGTCTCCACGGGATCGGCACCACCTAAATGTTAATGGTCACAATCACAGTTAAAAAATGAAGCAGCTCTCCCCTCGTTTTCTTTGATCACTCTCGGCTCCCGGCTTGATTTTCTTATGCAAAAGCGTCTAGAGGAGATCAAGAGGAGGTGGGGTGATAATTCTGGCTTAGGCTTTCTTAAAGGAGCCACGATCGATGCTGTGCGCGTGTATGCGTCTGCATGTGTGTGAGTGCGTGTGTATGCGTGAGCCGCCTGCCCGTTTGTGTACAATGGATGTGTGTGTTGAGCTGAGGAGGAGCGGAGGATCTGGACCAGACTGCCGAAACCCGGAAGTAGTGGTGGCCATAACAGGTCGCGTCTCTTACACAACGCACCGGGCTGCAGCAAGTCGTGCGGAGAGGAGGGGGGGTGGGAGGACCCTGTGAGCCCAGCCAGCCAGCCGCACTGCGAGCTGGAACAACACTAAACACAGAATATTCATCTATGACTTCGACTTTATGTCTCATCCTCACAAACTGACTTTATTCTGCAGTCTGGAAAACGTGTGAATTCGGAACTGACACGTCCAGCACCCACTTCTCTTCTTATAGTTTGTAAACGAGTTACTGAACCAACTTTCTACTCTGAAGTGAGCTGTTCTCAGGTAGGTTATTAAGAGCCTGTAAGTTAATAATATTTTTATAATGAAAGAAAATGAGCTGTAGAATAAAATAAGTGGAGCTCATCCCAGTAATGTTGCAGTCAACCGAAGCCTCTGAGAGGCTGTCATCATTCTTTATGCATGAAATCCACTGCAGCCAAACATCCAGTTTTGCAGGTTTTCGGCCTTGCAGCTCGACTTCTGTGCAGTCGATTTGCTTCCCGTGTTTGACTTTATAACTGAAAGACTGGAAGCAAACAACATATAAAAACCTTGGAGAAATTGTCCAGTCTAAATAGAAAGAACAATAAAAGCAACTTTAAACACGTCATTTGGAACATTTATACTTATTTTAAAAGTTAGTTGCTTTTCAACCAAAAGCAGCTTAATTAGTCCGGATGTTGATGAGAGTCGTCATGAGAAAAGTGGATACTGAAATAAGTATATAAAACATTAAAGTCGTCGTCAAAGCATCTTTTATGTCTAAATAACAGTAAACGTTGTCCACCTTTCTCCCCCACAGTAGTGCCGAATGGGTCGCTCCAGTCAGCCCGGGCTGTCCAATGGCAGGGAGGCAAAGAGATGGGAGCCCCCTATTGGCTCCCCACATGATCGATCCCGAGCTGATTGATCGGTTTTAGGCCACATTGGCGAGGAGGTGCAAAACAAAACGTCGGCCGCGGATACATAACACACACTTTACGCTTCTGTCAGCTTATACAGTGCGTAATTTAGCCAAAACTCAAAATATCTGATCAAGACACCCCCCTTCCTCTCTACCCTTCCATTTACCCCCCTACCAAACACACACAAATTTTCACATCTCCAACTTAATTACGTCCCTCTAAACGCACTTACACTTTCACTTAACTTTCCCTAACCAAACAGAACTACTCCTAAGATATGATAATGTCTCTCCTCTCGGAGTTCTTATTAATTTAACTTTTGTCTTTTTTATAATGAAGCGTTCACTTGAGTTTCACGATTTGCCGTATAGAGATTATAAAAGTTTGGTCAAATATTTATGAGCTTTAATATATGAAAGGGAACTTGGATTCTTGAGGAATTTCAGAAAAGTAATGATACCACTGAATAATGTCTGGTTATAAATTAACCAAATTGTTTGAATTTTCTATTTTATCTTATTATATATGATTCCTCACCGGGAGGAGAAGAACTACAAATCTTATTTAATTTAGCTGATATTTTTTAATTAAAAATGAACTTTGATTACCTATTTCTACATAAATATTAATTAGATATTCCGTGGCATATGAAGAAATATAATAAAAACGGATTAAGGTGGACATGATTAGTTTTAAGAGATAAGCTATTAGTTTTTTTTTCCCTTGAAGTTACAAAAGGATATTTGCAGATTTTGTCATTCTTTGTCACATGACGATGACCGACACAACTTTTTCATTTATTTTTCAGCCCATCACACATGAATGGAGAGTGTCTAAAAGATCCATTTTATCTCCTGATTATGCTCGTGAGGTGTTAAGGTGTTGCTGGTCTGTGACAGCCTGCTTTAAGTTTTTTCCCCCTCTTCTTTTTTTCCCGTGCAGTGCGTCCAGTCATCGATCATCTGCCCCGATGCCAGAAACGGTGTCATAATACGATAATGCGGCTTCACACATTCAGCGGTGATTCCTGTGGTAAAACCCGAGCGTTAGGATCCGATGGGACAGTTTTACAGGCATGAAATGACTATCAAAGGCTCCCGCAGTCTGGCCGCTGAGGCTTCGAGGCACGGACACAGGGAAGCCAGAAGGCACGGACTTTTACGCACAGAACACGGGATCAAATAATAAACTGTGCTGACTTGTTTTCGTCCACTTTGCTGATTTATTTATTTGATGGTGAGTAGAAGTTCTCATTTTCGCAGTTTTCTTCTTCATTTTACGGCAAAGCAAATAATTAGCTGTAAGAATGCCACATAAATATTCATGTTCAGTTATTACTAATTAAAGAGGATGTTGCGGTTAAAATCAGCTTTCAGCTAAATTTATGTTTATTGGAAAACAAAAGATTATAATGCAGCTCACCTACACTGAATTTTCGTGAGTCACTGGGAAGAAGTAAGGTTAAATCAACATGAAAGGGGGTCACATTAGCACTTGTTCACTTAAAAAAAAAACCTATAGCATTATAAAGCAATTAAGCTACTTCAATTAGCATCCATAAAAGCAAACTGGAGCTCCACTTTCTCTCTCGGAGTTGTTCCTTCGTTAGGGTCAGCGCATTTTGGTATCCTGAAAGAGAGCAGGGGGGCAAATACCGTCACTTCTGTTTAATCCGCTTTGCGATGACGATAATGCTTTGAGTCGTTTCAATAAAATCAGCAGGTATTACTTTCAAACCGCTGAATGCAAATTGACAGCATGTTTGACTGCGGAAACAAATGAAAGCGTTATTAGACGGCCTCTGCGTCTTGACTCGTGCAGAGTGAACACAAAGAGAAACTGCACACCTTATGCACTACAAACACACGCTATACTTAATTCGGTTAAAACTCAAAATACAGAGAAGGAGTATCCAAAGTGTTTATTCCAAACTATGTCAAGTTAATCGCGATTATTTTTCGCTTTTTATGTAAATATGTAAAGAGAGAAAAAATGACTAATTTGAATCTTAGCCCAATAAATAACAAACTAAACTCCTCCAGGTCAGAGGTATGAATCATCGCTTGGCTCTTGGTGATCCCTTGTATCACTGCTTGTCTGTAGCTGTTTGAAAAAACAAGGAGCAACTGGCAGCCTGCGGAGTCAAACTGAGGTCAAACTTTTTGCAGCTCCGCAGCTTTGCGCCTAAACATGTTGGGATCTGCAAAAAGGCCATTGAGCCTCTCTGCTTTGTGTCACTGCTTCAGAACACAGACAGACCTGCTGCAAAGTTTTCACAGTTTATCTAATTTTATGAAACTACTAGTTTATTATCGCCTGTCAGAAACCCAACAGGATACATTAGGGCGCAATTAGGTTCTGTGAGCTCCAGTTAGAAACTATTCAGTCAGAAAAAGGCACTCGCTTTTTTTAAACAAGTAAATCATTTACTTTGCTTATATCTGATTAAAACGTTAGTGCAACAAGAAATAATATGATGTAACATGCACGTATGACTCATTATAAAAAGGCTAATTTATTATACACACATTATTCAGCATCGTTTATAAAAAAAAATACTTATCATATATGAAAGTGCAGCATTTGTTTTTATATGGTCTACAGTTCGTTTTAATCATTGTAAGCGTGTTTGGGGTGTGATTTATGTGAAAGCTTGGTGCTTTTCTTTCTAGAGTGACACTAATATGTTTGCAGTATAATTAAGGTGCCCAAACATCTTGGTAAATACTTTGGCTTAGGTAATGATATAAGCTTGACTTTGGTATAATCACAGTATTTAAACGATTCGCAATATTAATTTCAAACCATGAAATCAGCTCAGGGAGTATTCACTCCTGCTGGATCCTGCGCTTTGGCCCAAATGTTAATCTGAGCTGCTCTCGCCTCTCACACACATTAATGCTTAATCATTTGCGCCTTCTACCGGAGTTGTTGGAAATTACATGTGATTCAGAAGGACGGGAAGATTCCTGACCAGATCATTCAAACAACATACTAAAATCGCGCAGCGTAAAGGCTCTATTAAATTTCACGCGTTCTTCTGTTGCACTGTGAGCACTTTATGGTCCACACGTTGGACTAAAGGCAGAATAAAATTGTTTGACTCTATAAAGAAGTGACTTGTCACATTTCTTGTCATTATTTATGTGAATAATTTAATATGTTAATAAAATATATAACGGTGTGAGAAGGATTTTGGTGCGTTGTCACTGATTATAGAGTGATTGTTTTATTTTAAGGTGGGTTAGAAATGTTGATATTACATGAACCAGATCTGCTCATTTATTGTCAAAGTGTCACAGGTAACATTTTAACCAGAGAAAGACTTTTCAAATAAAGTCTTAAACACAACAAATCAACACTTTCAGTATTCAAACCTTAGATAAAAATGTGGTGCACAAATCACTCAGCTGTGTTTTTTAATAAACCCTCTATATCAAGATGTTACTAGGTGTAAAATTCTAATTTTCAAAATGTAGAAAGCTATTCAAAGCTTCATCCAGGTTCAAAACTAAGTGAACTGCTACTGTTTTCTCTATGAATTACGTTGATGGCAATGCATAATTAATATTAGCATGTGGATTAATGATAAACAACTGCAAATGACTGATCAAGAACTGACACAAGAGCACCTTGGATCTCACACTGCATAACACTTATGGATACATAATGCGATAAACAGCTGTTTTCCTATACAGTGAGAAGTGTGTGAAAATAGATGCACTCTTACATATGGCATATAAACCTCTAAACATGTGCATTCAAGTGCGCAAACACAGAGAGAACAGATTCCTGTAATAATAGCTGTGTCTAATGCTGCCCCTCAATTTTCACATTGTGCCATTGGTCACCAGGTTAGCTTCTCCACTTTTACTCTGAAGGGCTGCAGAATCTGAATTAACACCACAGGCAGATAGAGAGCTCACCGCTCTATCACACACAGACACACCTCCTTAACTCTCTCCCTCTTTCTGTCTTTCCCTCTCAGCATCTCTCTCAACCAGCCCTTCCAGCAGCATTTGTCACCGGCACTATTATTTCAGGTGTGCTAATGGTGTCGCAGACACTTTTGCAGAGAGAGGAAGAGACATGATGAAGTGAAAAAGGAGGACAGGAGAAACTGAAGAGCAGGAGGAAAAGAGTATCATCGTCATCATCATCATCACTTGAACTCCCCACTCCCTGTAACCCCAAAAAAAAAAAAAAAATCCAGGGATGAATGATCTGAAAGGTGATCCATTCAGGGTTGGAGGGGTAAGGGTGGCTGCGGGTGGATGGGTGAGGATGAGGGGGGGCTTTTCTCACACCTCCCAGGGAGACTGTGAATTGATCAGCACCTAAGAGAGGGAGAAAGAGAGGGAGGGAGGGAAAGTGAGAAGAAAGGAGAGCGGCAAAGCAGAGAAATGAAGGATGACGATGAGAAGAGGGCGAGTGGAAAAAGCTGGGTGTTGGAGCTAAGCTATAAAACCAGGAGGGGGAAAAACAGAGTGATAGGAAGGGAGGAGTGAGGCAAGGCTGCAGAAGAGGTGTGAAGACTCATCTTTTTCTGGATGGGTGTGAGTTTAGGCCGGAGCAGAGAGAGGCCTGGGAGCACAGCATAGCCTAGTGGTAATAAAGCAGGAAACCCCAGTAGAGAAACAGCCAACATCAGCTATAAGGAAGCTATAAAGTGTTTTTAAAATCAAAATATAGTATTCGGTCTGAGCTTGATATCTTTAAAGTTGATTGCTAGCTAGTTTCCTCTTATATGGAAATCGGTTAAAAGGGACCGTTTCAGAAATTTTAGAAGTCATGTCTGTTTTTGTACATTTTACGAGATATTTAATTAATATAATACACATATCAAGGGAAATTCCAGTCCCCTTGACATATTTTGTTTTAAATTGTATAAAACAGTATTGTGTCCATAGCATAAAATGCAGCGTATGGTAAAGCAAAACAGTTGGGTAATCAATTTAATCTAAATAGGTATCAGTATTGAACAGCATTACAGCAAATATACAGATGTTTTCCTCAGGCTTTCCAGCCAAATTGTACTTTTTAAAAATCTTTTCTTGTACAGCCAGTCCTCCAGATGATAGCCAGTTTCTTGCCACAGTGGCTGCTAGAATAGAAAAACCCTAACCACGGCCAGTGTTGGCTTGTGGCTGTTCTTTATCTCCCAGGCAGCAGTAAACACATGGTCACTACAAAATGCAGCTGTAACATTCACCACAAAACCACTGTGAAGTACTCATATGGTATGTCAATGAAGGTGATAAAAGCTGCAGCATTCCACTTACCTCTTTAACTTGGCCACCCAGTTAATAGCAAATCAATTCATTTCTTAAGAAAGTGTTTTGCAAAGTGTTTCAGAATTAATTCTGAGAGATCCCTTTACTTTGTTTTATTGCAATTGCGAAATAAAAAATACGGCAATATAAAACTTTTCATATATAATGTAAAAATGTCAAATCAGAACAATACTTAAACCAACATCACATAAATATGACTAAATCTTGAATTTTATTTTGTCATCCTTTATATTTTATAGCATTTGATGTTTTCCTTATCACAGTTTTAATTAAGATAAAACATGGAGAGACATGTCCACCAACTAGATACAACATCAATTTACAGCAGGCTGTATATAAATATCAAGTCTGTTTTTTTTTTTAAAGTGTGGATTTCATCAGATTGTGATGCCTTCAGGTTCGGTGTAACACCTTTCCAACAGTGAAAAAAGTTTATGGCCCACACAACATAATTGTTAACTTTAGATAAATATAGATACATTGGAATTTCCTTACAAAAGTTCTATTCATTCAACTCGGTTTTACTCCATAACTCCCCCAGGTCATCAATAGCACCCTGCAGTGGCTCTTTGCCCCCAAAAGAGGGCCCACCCCACAGTTTGAGAGCCACTAGCTTACAAGACATATTGTCAATATGCCAATGATCGTTATGACTTGGACTTCAAAATAATTTCACATTTGTTAGGAAAATGTTGAGATGAAATGTAGAGCAAATATTTGGCATAACAGGTCAGACGTGTGCACTCCAGTTCAGCAGCAGGGCACTCGTTCATCCCTGCAGCAGCGAATCAGATTACTAAACATACTGATTGACTGCAGCGGTTTCTAGTGAACCTACTGCCATCTCTTCTAAACAAAGTTATCTCTACTGAAGTTCAAGAGGAGGTCAGCGGTCAGATCTCATCTAAGATCCCTTGTATACTGTATGACCCTAAGGATCCTAATAAAGAAGCTTTCAAAGCGTAAATTCATCTCATAACAACAAATGTCAGCGATATGGTGAAAGCTTGCTCTACTGTGCACTAACTGTGGCTTCACAGTAAAAAGAGAAAATTCACCAAGGCTTTTCAAAGAATGAGACAAACTTGTTTTCTGGGAAAAGTTTTTCTAAACCCACATGAAAACTGTCAAAGAATCAAGGTAGCGTGATTTGTTGTAAATGCCTTCCACTAAGCTTTTGTTAATTATCACATGTGTCATAACCATCAAAAGACAACAACAGATGACTTGGCACACGCTAATGTTTGACATTTCTATCTTTGTACCCTTTGTTCCGTCACTCTCTTTTTCCTCATTTGTTTATGACACATTATACCACACCTGCCTCCAATAATTAGTCTTCCCTCTCACTTTTCTTGCTTTGTCCTTGAGTTTCTAAATGCAGACAGAACCTGTGAATTACAAAGCCTCCGTTCTAAAAAGCCTCATATAGCATCACCTCTCGGGTGAGAATTAATCATTAATCTTTACTGTGCAATGTTTGGTTTTCTTTAAAACTATTTTTTATGACAGTTAAACTGTTCCCAGGAATGTAATGGGTTACAGTGATTTCTACTGAAACACTTATCTGCAAGTGTCCATTGACACTTATATGCTAATATAAGAACTCATTTGCACTTACTGCAGCTCATTTTTCCCCGTACTTTTATTTACTATTAGTGATCACATATGGGTACAAAAGAAGACACATTAGACAAGATAAATATCTATAGCTGTGTACAGACATATTTTAGTGTGGTTTAAGTGTCGATCTCTGAACTCGAGTTTGCAAAAGCATCTTGGTTTTATAACTTCTATGGAAATGTACATGAGTACCATGTGGATACATTGGTTAAACAAATGAAAAAAGAAATGTGGTTTCTCCTCAGCAAAATCAAATAAAAAAATCTTCTGAAGTTACGGCTGGGAATACATGTTTCAGTCACTGAAAATTTATGTCTGTTTTCTCTGACATGCATAATTTATTTTAAAATACTACAACTCCTACATTTTAAAATGTTTTGAAATCAGTTTGAGCCTAAAAAAACAAAACAAAAAAAAGCTGTGATCGACGTGAGTTTTCATTCAGCAGAAGAAATTTCATTTCGGATGATCCATTTTCAAATAAACATAACTAAAATGGAAAACAGATTCTAAATATTTCTGTCATTTAACAACAAAGACAGGAAAAGGGCAGCTGTGGCTGACCGCTTCTGCTTTCCGCACAGGGAAGAAAAAACTGTTTCCATCCAAAAGCAGTGACAGAGCTGATCAGTCTGGATTGGCATGTGAGCAATGATTACACTGTGCCTGGATTCCCTCCTCACCACCAAACCACCAGAACTTCCCCTGCAGCTGGCATTTGTGTTCCTTTTACTTTCACCAAATTCTGAAAAATAACCAACGTATGAACATAAATGTGGATTAAACTCCTAAATAGTCCAGAATCAATAGACTGAAACAGCATTTGCAGGTAATGGTGCATACATCTGTTGCTTCCGTACAATACTGACAAAATGCTCTTGGCAGTTGATTGCAGCTCATTTTAAGTATCAGATGAGCGTGTTCAAGGAAGACGTGGCAAAAAAAGTAGGTAATTCGATCTACAGTGATGAAAAAGTAAGCAGATTTGGACATAATTACTCCTTTGTTGTACTTTATACATTTTTCTTTACATTAATCAAGCAGTTTTGGATTCTTTGCAGGTTTATGTCATAGGTAACACATTTGATCAAAGTAGTGCACTTCAAATTACTATTTAAGGTTAGTTTTTAATAGCAATAATCCTTCAATACACAAGCAAATTTTACTAGATTACATTTTTATGAAATTGTGCATTCATCACAATTAATATTTTCAATTAAGATTCGTCTGTATATTTAGATTTTTATTCCTAATGTTTAATGATAACAATTTTTGAATACAGAACTTTTACTTGCACTGTGGTATCTCTGCTTTCCATGAAATACCTCTACCACTGGACATTTGTTACACAAACTTAATTAGCAAACATTAATATTAATTATTGATTTTATTTACTTTTTACTGTAATACTTTTATTTTTCTTAACTTTAGAAAAAAAACTAAATACAATGGTGATTTAGGATCAGTGTGGGTTAAGCCGAGCCTCCCTTGGGAGTCAGCATTACAGGGCTGCAGACAAACAATTTAGAGATTGACCTTTCACCTATCAGACACTAGAAAAAAAAAAGCCTGGTGGGGTCATATCCCCATAACCATTATGGATCACATGCAATTTCCTTCAGCCATTTAGACAGGTAAATTGCATATGTGTGTGTCACATACTTATGAAGAAAGTCACATTGCCGGTAACCAAAACTGCTCCTCAAAGAAACACAGGTAAATGTTTCCTCTGATATAATATTACCTACATTTCAATCAAAACATGCACATAAAACATGCCTGCATGCAAACACATATGCTCGGACTCACCTACAAACACACTCACAGGCTGTCTGAGAGCCTGTCTCCAGCTGACAACATCAGTGGAACCTGATCTGGCTTAATACAGGCCCTTACCTGCATTTACTGCTCCGTTAAAACGCCCTCTTGTTGTCCTACCAATTCACCACACTATAATTGCACTGAGGCTGCATATGGTCCTCATCTACTGCCCAGCACAAGATAAAAGCTAACAGACTGTGGGTGTACAGCACAGTAGAGAAGTAAGCGCGTGTGTGTGTGTGTGTGTGTGTGCGTGCGCGCGCACAAGTTCATATATGTGACTGTGTGTACATACGTATGCAAGCATTTTAGGGCAAATTGGACTCAACATAACTCAGGGGATAGTTAGGAAAACTGCATGATGTCACTGTTATTATACTGTAAATGCAGTTGATTTGGCTTTGAGGAGGAGTTCTGACATGTGCGCCGAGGCTGCCTCGCTGATCCTACCTCCACATCCAGACTTTGAGCTGAGAATCATTGTGACGTATTAACATATCAGGCCAAGTCTCTCTGCTAATTACTCACTAATTGTGTCCATTTTATTACTTTCCAGGAATATTTGGGACAGTTTTACTTTAAACGAGATAAGAAAAAGCTACTGCAGAGTAATTAAAAGTGCAAAATTAACCATCTTCACATTATTTTTAAATGCTAGTAGGTCACTTATATCCTGATAAAACTTTACCACGTGTTCAGATAGAGCTTTCTTTATTTTCTCACTGATGAAGTTGAGATGATGACTTTGGCAAGAAACTAAGGATACTAAATAAACAGCTGAGTAACAGGATTAGTAATGACAGAAGATTGGCTTGTACACAGCCTCACAGTGCTTCTTTCGTGCTAATGCCAATGCTTGTGGCTGCTCTGCCCAGTCAGGTTTATGAAAGTCAGTCGGATTAGAGCCCAGCTGGGGCTCAGTAAACCAACACTCAGCCTTCGCACTCATACCGCCATACATGACTTCCCAAACAGACCTTGACATCCACCCCGCCCTGCTTTATTCTGAGGTTCTTCATCATTCTCCCCTCATTGTTTTTCCTTTTCGCAGACACTGCTAGCATGGCCTTGCATTGCATCCCACACAATACTTTTTCAAACACAACACACACACACACGCTCTGCTCCAAATTAAAATACCAAGGCTTATTGAGCAATACTCTTCTAATGGTTTCATCCACCAATGGGTTTATCTTTGCTCACATAAACTCTGCTCCGACCAAAAGAAGCTGCTCTCCTCTCTTCTTACGTAAGCTGGCAGAAAATCTCCTAAATCCCTCTCTTTTGCTGTTGTTGTGTTGCGTTTCGGCTGGCGCTCCCTCTAAAAGAGCATCTGAGACCGGGGCAATTAGAACCTGAGCAGGGTCTTGGCGCATCAGACCATTTAGCACTAATAAGGCTGACTATAGAAAAACCCAGACCCATTGACACTGTAGCACTGTTTGGTATTGACGGTGATTTGACGGCACTGAATCGTATCAAAGAGTTTCAAGATGTTTGATTTTCCCAGTGAGAGCTCAAATTCTTGGTCGTTTTTCTGAAGTAAATGTGAAGAATTCTGTCTCCAAGGACTTAAAACAGAGTCATTTTCTGTTTGTATTATTATTATTTGTGAAAATAAAATGTTCAGACCTCAAACTAGAAGATACAGAAGATTGTTTTTTAGAAAAGTCACACATAGAAATTGAAGAATTTAGCATCACAATGAAAGTTATAATGATAGCCTGATATATCACATCATGAGCTTGAATGGTGAAGTCTGAAAATGTAAAACTTATGCGAACCTTTAATGTATAAGTTGAAGTTTATGTAGATACAATACCAATAAACCCAAAAGGGTCAGATATCTACTGACATCTAAACAATCATTTAAGCTAAAATATAAAGACAAAGTGTCCCCACTCTAAAGGGAAAGTTTATGCAATTTGAAAAAATGGTGAGCATTTGTGTATTCTAAACGCACAAAGGTGCGTGAGTGGATGCATTTGTCTGGAAGCAGTTATGGAAAGCATCAGTGTGTTATAAGACATCCAGAGACAAAGACTATGCAAGAGACAATGAGAAAGGTCATAAAGACAGAAGAAGAGAGAAGGAGTGAACAAGGCAGGAGAAAAGCAAAAGAGAAAGAAAGAGCAATGCAAGGTTGCTGTTAATTCTTCCATATCTAAGCCTCTTTGCAGAAACTCCCTTTGTCTTCCAAGTCCCAGTCATTAGAGCCTAATCCTATCAACCAGGGGCTAATCTGAGGGCAGAGGGTTCAGCCCCCTCAGCTCCACAGGCCAACACACACGCGCACAAGTACACACATAAACGTTAAAGGCACACAAACACAGACATGCTCGGACAAGTACACACTCGTGTTCAAAACA
The DNA here is from genome assembly GCF_036321145.2 of Pelmatolapia mariae. Lineage (NCBI taxonomy): Eukaryota > Metazoa > Chordata > Actinopteri > Cichliformes > Cichlidae > Pelmatolapia > Pelmatolapia mariae. The sequence continues at coordinate 2,075,342 of NC_086238.1, read as the reverse complement.
CTAACAGAAATGTAGATGTTTGAGCACATACACATGCATACTTGTGTAGATATATTTGTGAGGACATAATACTGTAACATAATACTGTAACCTTAAGCATCACAGCTAAGTGGCTAACCTCAACACTAATGCTAAGGCCAAGTATTCTTCATCAAACAACCCTCTGACGAACTGTGAGAAAGAGATGGGAACTGCACGACAGTGCTCTAAAACTTAAAGTAGTTCTCACAAAGATAGTTGTTTAAGTAAAATTACTCTCCCCATCTCTCTCTGCCTCTCTCTCTCTCTCACACACACACACACACACACACACACACACACACACACACACACACACACATACACACACACACATATATATATATATATATATATATATATATATATATATAAACACAAAATCAATCATTTACCTCTAAAAAGTACACTTCCACCCATACTTTACATGGTTTGTGATGAACTACTTGATGGAGAAGAGACCTGTGTGTGTGTGTGTGTGTGTGTGTGTGTACTGCGGGTGTGTGTGTGTGTACTGCGGGTGGGTGTGAGGGGTGGGGGGTGGGGGGGCATCACATTCCCACACATTCCAGCAGAGCCTCTCCCCCTGCCATCATCATTCTCCTCTTTATTTCAGTGCTGACTATGCCCAAGATTAGTTATTGATCAGGAAGGATATAAATTATTCTAAAGTGAAAGCCCAACAACACAGTCATTATAGATCGACTATTGACCAACGCCAATATATCATTCCATTTCCACTGCACTGCACCCCTGCCACTAGCCAGAAAAATGCTCAAATAATGAGATGGGGAATTTTTATGACTTGGGCACACTCTACTTGACCTTTCGGGGAAGGTAGATGGATAATATTAGCGTTGGGTTCTCAAATGCGATAGCATTTAGAGAATTTGGCCACAATGACTTGATAATTTATGACAAAGACGGATTTTGATGGAGTCGAATAGCTCGTACGAGGGGTTTTCTAAGGTTACTTTTTGGTTTCAACTCTGTGTGAAAAGTTTGTAAAAGTTGCAACCGCTTGTCTTTGGTTGTCAAAGTTAGGTGCGGTGTAAGATGATGGATTTAATGTAATATTTAAAGATTCTTTAGTCCAATGAAGTTCAGAACTCAAGACATCTAGCATCTTAGTAGCAAATACAAGCAAATACGAATAAATTCATTTAAATTCATAATAAGGATTCACAATAAAGACTGAATTCAAATTCTGCGACTGTATTTTAGATGGCATCAGCTTGTTCTTATTCATCATTTTTGAAAGCACAAAAGGCTTTTCTCATATTGCTTATTTGTGCTTCCTCGTCTCTTCCGTCCTCTTGGCTGTGACCTGGAAATCAATCTCAATATGCCATGCTGAAGGATGTCTCGGCTCCTAAAATGCATCTGGAGGTCAAAAAGAGGTGGGGATGAAGTATAATCGAGGATGCACGAGTATATTTTTTTGCAGGAGTGCTTTTTCCCTTCAAGTCAGAAAAGAGGCATGGCACACAGCTGGAATTTAATAACCATGGTGAGAGGAGGACTCTAAATCACTCATCCTTTATATACATATGTTAGTTCTCTAATACGATCAAATGTTAAAATAAAGGTATCTAATCACATGTTATAAATTTAATTGAAAGTGGCTGAGCTGCGATAGAATGCGAGGCCATTAAAATGATGTAAACTATTTTAAGTAACTAGTACGTGCATCTCAACAAATGTAGGCTCAGTAATCACAATTTGTTCCAAACTACCTTGAGAGTTTTACAATTTTCTTTCTAACATTGAACTTTTGTTAACTTTTATTTTACTATGCAAAAACGTTACTGTTAAGGCTTTAAATCAATAATGTTGCCATCTATTGTTAAGTAAATAAATTTCACAGCATAACAGTTTCACAGACAACTTATTTGTTTATTTTACATGTTTAAAAATCTTACCAGCACAAAATTGCCTCGGGGTGTGCAAAAGCCAGGCTGAAGAAGCAAGAAGCAAAACCAAAATCAACAAAAAACAATATAACAATAACCTTCATGTCCTACATAAACAAGAGAAACAAGATTAAAAAGAAATGGCAGCGCAAACCTGCAAATAAATAAAGCCTAACGAAGCCAAGTGCGTGACAAAAGCTATATGTCAACACGTTGCATTTAATTGTGGCTGCAGGAAGTGCAATCCTGGCTCTTTATGTAGCGAAGAAGCCAATCATCTGCAAACCACCGCTTCGTGCCTGCACACTTCACTTACCATGCGCACGTGTGTTCACACCTGAGAAACATCATGCTGACATTCCGCACTGGCAAGGAAAACAACCTAGCATTACAATAAACATAACCACAGTGCTAACAGCTTATTTTATTGGGCGTTCCTAACCTGAATCTGTTTAATGTACAACATTGTTGCTTTGCCTTCAAGCGATTCCTACTTTCCATTCCCAACCGTCACGCCAAGTTTCAGTATACAATAGAAAGATGAGCGTTGTCTGGGGTTGCAGAAGAGATGCATTTTGCTGTGGTGAGGTGACCATGCAAACTGCACAGTAATCAAACCATGTCTGATTAGCCTGTTGCTATTTTATGCTCTTTGAACAGGTGTAAAACACTCATATAGCATTAACTATTAAATAAAATCTATTATATCTATTATATTAACCCTTTATGGTGTCCTCGAGATTCCCATATGCTTGTTTGCCATTCACCTAGGGACCATTTTTGATCGGAGGACACCACAAGGGTTACGCTCAATTAAATAATTAACCTTCTTACTACTACATTCGTGATTATGTAGAGTAAAAGTCTCTGGAATATTGATTTAATAACCTGTTCATTGGAGTGAACCCCTGTAGGAAACAAGATGTCATAGCACTCAATAAACAGACGTTACTGCTAGCAGATTACCACGAAAGTCCATAGTTTGTATGGAAGATCTTGACTGTCTGCAATGACTCACCATTTACTTTCCAAATGTTAGTGAAACTTAAAAAATGTAACGCAAACTGGAAATGGAGAACATTCAAATTCAAAGAAAAATATACATTTCTTTGCTGCAACCAACAAACTTCCAAAGGCAAAACTTTTCTTACTATTCTTAGTTTGTGTCACACTTTTTAGTTTCACTAGCTGTGTCTGCAGCGTCCACAGGCAAGTCAGTGTGATCCACGTCTTCCAATCTACTGGCAACTGCTAGCAATCAAAGCAATCACAAATATGATTTCTGTGCACCACTGTATACCTCTTTACAATCACTTTCACACTAGTGACTGCCAGCAACCTTCAGCACTAACACTAGCACTAACATCACTGACTTTTTCCCCTATCAGCTAGTGTTTATCAGGTGGTTGTGGTCAGGTCTCTAGGCCTGTGTGACTGAAGCCTTAATTATTCAGTTCCATTAAACATTTTTGGCATGTTTATCAAGAAGTCTTTGGACTGTCAATACTTTGTGCCATCCAACCCATTCATCTAGTCTATGCTGTGAATTGAACTTATTAGCATAAAAAAACACAGAAAAAAGAAGAAAGCAATGCATGTTTATGGTTTTGCAGTGGGAAAATGCAACCATTTCCAATTTTCCTTGACTTAGTTGACATTATTTTAACATCTAATTCCTCAATGAAAACACAGAAGGTCATAACTATATAATACCATTTCAAAGTACCATTGAGGACACTTTAGTCGTGGACACTGCTGTGATTAAGGTTTAGCTTGGACTTGGGTACAGTAACTACTTCATCATTGCCCTCAACCAAACAAACAGCAGTCCTCTTGGTTTTCTGATGCTTTATTGATCCTCCTACCAGACCTCCTCCATCTGAAGACTTGTCTCAATATTAAGATCAACTGAATTCTTCCGTTGCTGCTAGTGAATCAGAGTCATAATTAATGTGGCCACTAGAGGGCTTTGTCACTTGAACGTAAACAGTGATCATATTGGGCCAAAGGCTGTAGACTCTTTCATCACGTTATGCTCATTAGTTGTAGAACAGTGTTGTTTTTTCTTATGTTAAGATATAATGGAGCAATTACATTATTATCTCCTCTGACTTGCGTTGCTATGACGAGGTTTGATCCCACTTTGTTTTGTTGTCGCTTAGTGCAGAGTTTCTTTGAGGCGGAGATGGGGCTGGTACAAATGGGGGATTTTATCCCTGGAGGTGTCAGAGAGTTTAGCAAAGTGTAAAATACTTAAAGCATCAGGGCAACACAATCCCCTGCTGGTCACAGTATAAATCACCATATATTCTTATTGGCCTAAGCCCTTGTTATGAGTAAATACATCCACAGGCAAGGACGGCTGGCAAGGTTCACAGGAGATTCATCCAGCAATAGCAGAGGGAAAGTCACTGTCTGTGTGCCTGTGTGTGTGCATGCACCACATGCTGCTTAGGGAGGCTAAGGAGAGGATAAGGAGATCAGCAGAGGAGGAATATCACGCCTCTTAAGCATGTATACACTTTCTAACTTTTACTTTTTCCACCCAAAACCTAAATAAATCCCCACTCATCTAAGCATGATAGACTTCCTTCCCCCATGTATTTTTCTTCTAAATTATTAAAAACATTTTTTTTCTTGGGAATTTGGCATTGCAACAATACCCTTGAAGAAACACATTTCAAAGAAAGCCAAATATATTTAATGACTACAGTATATATCATTTCCAATCAGTGATACTTGTTTACACCATTTCCTACACACTGTGTTGGAAGTCTCGCTCCGTATTATCCAAAACCACACAAAATCAAGTCATTTTCCATCCCCGGCCCAAATTATTTGTTGCTTTCAGTTCCTTGTCTATTTAATGGATGAATTTGGTTAACGGATAGGGCGGGGGGTTGAGGGGAAAGGAAAGGAAAGGGAGTAAGGGACAGAGACTGAGGGAGAGAAAAAAACAGTTTCATATTTCTGTAAGCCTCAAACTTTTGGCAAACAGAAGAAAAGAGAACTTGGCCCTAATTCCATCTCACGCTGGCGTTTGTGCATTCTAAGTTCTCGGGGGCTGCTCTGGCGGAGGGCCTGAGCCCGTAAATTGGATATTAGGGGGCGATATAAAGGAGCCTGTGTGTGCTCCCGTCCCGGGGAATTATTGCCTCCAATATCCCTGCGTATGCGTCTAGGGCTTCCGAAGCCAGGCCAGATAGATCCTCATCTCATAAGGGGGCCAAGACTATATCCATCGCTCCTTAACTTTTATGAAGCTCCCAAGCTCTACAATGGGATTTGCCAGGGTGTCTTTTCCCCTTATCCAAGCAAGGGGGATGTGACAATGCAGATATAGCTGCATTCTTTGGGCTCCAAAGCTCCGACCTCTTATTTGAATACAAGCATTCCAAATTGTAAAGTGGCATTCTCCTTTTTTCTCTGTGAAGCCAAGATTTTCTCTCTGGTTTTAGAAACGCTTTTTTACCTCACTTTTCACTCCTGTCTTTATAACTCTTACTCTTTCCTCTGCGTATATGTAGCATTTTTCTCTTTTTCTCATATCTTTTTCTGTTTGTTGCCATCACTCTCTTCCCTTACTTGAACAGCTCTTGAGTGCCTTTTCTCTCTCTCCTTCTGTCTTTCCTAAGTCTTGCTTTCTCTTACGAAAAGCTTCAGTGACTGCCCCCTCCTCTCTCGCTATGCCCCCGTGCCCCCACCCCCACCCCTTCCTCCCTTGGGTAATCCTAAGAAGGGGCAACACCATCAGAGGGTGTGAAATTAAATACATTACAGCATTGCGGATTAAAGTGTTTCATAGGCAGTTGCTCATCCACATCAAACTTTAGCTTTTTAAAGCCTAACATTTGATCTAGGTTAGAAACCGAGGCCAGAGGAAGGGATTGGGACACTTGTAGACCCCAGAGAGCAGAGCCATACTTACTACAGGAGAGGATGGTGTTTAGAGGCAGACAGCGGCAAAGTAGAAGGTGGTTTAAGTCTGATCCTGTTGCCGACACAGGGGGAAAAAAAGAGAAAAAAAACACACTTCCAAGTTGCAGTGAAAAGAAAAGTTGGACTAAAAATTTACTGCAGTTACTGGAAATGTCAGCAAGCAGGAAAATAAAGAAGTCGTGTGTTCTGTTTCACAAGGCATATATATATGAGGATAGCGTAATCTGGGAATTAAAAGCGCCTGCACACAGGGCTGTGCTCAACCAATGCAAATGCAGGTAATCATACCTCTTTCAGAAGTAATAAATGTTAATGTGCCATTTCCCAGTTAATGAGAATTACTCACATCATCCATCACATCATCACAATCTGGGCCACACATTGCTGCCATCTCACGCTGGACCAGTGCACCAGGCTGGACTGAAACAAAGTGAGACTTTATGGACTTTTGCAGTATGTACTCTCAGGTTGCTAAAAACAGTCTGTTGAAATTTAAATGTATAGGAAACAAAGACTATTAAACATGTCCAAGATCATACAGACTTTAAATCAAAACAAACAGTGCAGCAGTTTGCTCGCATACTTTTGCCTCAGCTCACAATATTTAAACCATATACTGTCACATTATGTAAGAGCAGATTTTTTTAAGTACAAATCGTAATTCATCTTATACAATGTGTAAAACTACTCATATATAGTATACACAATATCATAAAATATTAAACAATATTATACATATTTGCAACAATAAATGAGAAGCTAAAGGCAACAATGTCTGTGAACAAGGCTTCCAAAGTCAGTGATAATTCTGAAAACGGGAAATTCTGGAAAAAAGTTTGTGAGTTTAACTCTATAAGAATTAATCAAATACTTTGAATTTTTAATTAAATAAAATAAAAATGAACATGTTCAGTTCTAGCTTTGCTCTGTATTATAATATTGCAGATAAAATACCTTCAGTACTTGGGGATCATCAGATGGATAGAAAGACACCACTGTCTAATTGTGGAGTTGGAATTGTTCTTATACTTTCTAAGCAAACTAAAAATTTCCATTAACCGATAATATCTTGGACTCAATATTTGAATTGTAAATTTTTTGTATTTAAACAGTACAACTGCCAAGTCAAGATAATTAAATCACCTAAAATGTAAACATGCAGTAGAGTTTCTTTTACACATAGGATTTGGCTGTACAGAGCACAGCTTCTTCTGGTGTCTTGCGTGTGTACCTGACCAGATGGATGTCTTTTAAGTTTTTCCTGGTGATGAGGTCAGACATAAAGGGAAGTCAGCCCAGCTGGGATCGGTCCTGATTTCTCTCTCTGTCCTTATTCCTCTCCTATTCTAATGAGTCTCCGGGGATGTCAGCTCTCACTTAATCCAGTCATCTATTTTGACTTCCTTTGTAACCTCAGAACTCAAGTAAAGGTCGTGTTTTGTTAGGTTTGTTTAATGACACCTATTGATTCCACTCTCATGTAGGAAAACTGAGTTTGGGTTACGCTGCATCAATAAATCTGCAGATCATCAAAGACATTCAAATATTTTGTCATTAAACAACCATCTGAGGCATTTATAAGCTGAGCCACAAAAAAAAGTCTCCAAAAGTTGATTCTGTTCATCTGGACGTAGCGTTTTGTGGGAGAAACGTTTCTCCCACAAAACGCTACGTCCAGATGAACAGAATCAACTTTTGGAGATTTACTTTCCTGGATGATTGAGAATGCATCAAGATGCCACAAAAAAAAAGTGTTAGGATACATTTGTGTCTATTTGATCCCAGTTAGTCTATTTGAATGAAAGGATTCAAGAGAGGCATGAGCACAGAAACGAACAGCAGCTGCCTGTAAGACTAAACACAATATCTACTTAAAGATCTAACAGACACAGCTGAAACATCTGTTGGTGCCTAGACATAGCAACTAATTGAGAAAACCCGAGACCACGACAAGGTCGCAGAGTCTACTCTAACAATAAGAGGTGGATTATGTTTGAATTTACTAAAGAGGTGCTGGCAGCAGTTTCAGGAAGTGTCACAGTACAGTATGAAAGATTCAGTTCCAGTAAAATGTTTCTATTTAAGGCTTGTTAAAATAAATCCCCAGAGTGAGACCAACAGTAGTGATGCTTGTTGTCTACAACCAAATTTTAACACTTTCTCTTTACACAAAAATACCAGTTAACCAACGTTTATTGAGATGTCTCTTAACCTTAAAGTCAGAGCTTGGGAACAGATAAGGGTGAATTTAGGATTTAGTGCCATTTCATGAAATGCATCTTTCTTGGTCTTTTAAATAGGGTCGGTTCATTGGTAAAGGGGCTCTGGTTATACAGTACAGGTCATCTGACAAAAAAGACAAACCAGGGTAATGATCATCCAGCAATGGATAGCTGGTGTTATCCAGTACTATGTTCCTAAACAGGGTCAGCAGAGACTATATGAACTGGTCAGGTTACCAACTCTGACAAGGGGACGTTCAGCTCAAGTCACTTTGCTATTTACTTTAAAAATAAAATGTGCTTGCACTCATATACACTATGCATAATTTCTACCATACATGCACAGTACACTCACAGAGACCATGTAGCCACATTTATAAAAGTGCAAAAATATCTGTCTTACACTGCAGATGCAAAGCAGGAGACAAAGGTGAAATAATTTTTCTCTAAGTGCAAAGGTGGATCAATGAACTCTGCACTCAACAGGACAGCTGACCGTGAGCACACAATATCCTCAATGCCTTTCCATTTGTTTTGCAATTTTCGAGTAGGATAACGCTTTAGCTCCACGAGCTGATGAGTTTGGTTTCAAAGAGACATGATGGGTACGTCCCAAAGCCTGACCTGTTGACCTGACCTGATCTGCTCATTGCCCTCTGTCATACTGGTTACCACAGTTGCTGCAGAAGCACTAAACTACTGTAAACTGAATAATTACATTAAGCTTGCACTACAGTAACTTATTAGCAAAATGGGTGTTTAAGTTTCTCATTGCCAAATTGTATGAATTAGTGTAACTTATAGTTCAAGTTTATCATTAGATTTTAGCTGAAGGGGCACAGTGACCTTATTAAGAGGGCCTGGACCCACGAGGCCTGTCCATAACGCCAATGCCCTTCATAGACAATATAAAAGAATCACATGTCTACTGTGATGTCATCCATTGGTTAGTGAAGTCCCATTATGAAGACTTAAGCAGTTTGCTGATTTTAAAACAGATGCAACGAGGCCCGCGTGGATCTGACTGTGAACTGAGGGACACCGCACATTCATTGGGTAATGACTTGTGACTGACAAGTCATTAGCCAGTGATTGTTCTCTGCATAATCCGTCTTCTTCCATCAATCCATTTTCTTAACTACTTATCCAATTCAGAGAAGCTCAAGACTATCCAAGCGGTCACTGGGAAAAAGGCAGGACACTCTGCACTGGCCACCTGTGGACCACAACACACAGGGACCAACAACCACTGGAAACCCCAATGTGCCTAACATGCATGTTTTTAGACTGTAGGAGGAAGCAAGAATACTTAGAGAGAACTCACGCAAGCTCAAAGAGAACATGCAAACTCCACACAGAGGCACCAGTCAACCAGCAGGTTCGAACCCTCTTGCTGTGAGGTGCCAGTGCCAATTACAGTAGCACCATATCAACCTAAGCCTCCTTTCTGACTCTTATAATGACCATAATTTACAAAATTAACTTAATTTCTTACAGCACCTGGTATTCACAGGCAGTCTTCCACCCAAGCTCTAGCTAGGCCCAGCCTTGCTTAGTTTCGAAGACCAAATGAGGCTGGATGGACTGGATGGATGTTACTTAATAGAATGAAAAACTAGCAGCTGTACCAATAATGTGATCAAAGTGTAAACAAGAAAGTTTCCTAAATATATCCAATATATCAATATATCTAATCTTTTTGCAGTGAGAGCAGTCACCCCCAGCTGGTCATTAAAAAGAATGTCTTTAAGGCACTTCCATGCTAACTTCAATTTGCAGACACAAAAGCTATGGCTATCCTCCAACTAGCAATAAGCATGGACTCTGTACAAGCAGGACACACTGAGTGCTGAACTGAAATAACAGCAAACAGGAAGCAAAAGTTGTACACCTTTTGCCTTTATTTATGCAAATGAATGTGGTTTCAAGCATAAGCTGGTGTTTTTTATGTAGCACTTTTACAAATAACATAAAGGAATTGCTCTTTACACCCAAGCTATATCCACTTTTTATCATATATAGTCTTATTGTTTAGCCTTGCATTTTTAGTAAATATTCCAGGCTTTCTACCATACCTTTCTACCAATGATGGCAATAAATTTGACTGACAGATATAATTAAGTCCAAATCCTCTATCGGCATTTGAGTCACGGTGAGATTGTTGTTGATTGTGGTACTGGGAAAAGGTAGTAAATATGCACAAAAATGGAATCAATGCCATGAGAGCTTCTTCTTACCTGAGCATGAATGACCAAAATGACATACCATAAGTTCACACTGAAGCGAACCTGCCAAATGTATTTACATTGTTACCTAGTAGATGAAAGCTGGCTAGGCCTTTGTGTACAGGCTGACTGAAACATTTAGGCTGATGCTTCTGTCATCCTACATCCAATGTACAAAAAAGCTTTCGCCAGCGACAAGTCAATCATCCTCAATGTTCCTTGGGTAAACAAGCAGAGATAAAAGAGCTGCCACGTGCTAACCAGCCAACATGCCAGGACACTCGCTGACAATAACACTGAAGGAAAAACAGATTAATAAAGAGAGAAGGGGAGTAAAATAAAGATAAACACAAACAGAAAGGAGAGCAGTTGGAGGCGGTTGGAGGGAAAGGGGGTTAAGAATGGTGCCTGGCTGTGTCTCTTTGGTGAAATAAGAGTGTATAATATGGGCCCTTCATAGGATTGATCCAGAACATCCCCCCTTCACTGGGCTTTTCTTCCTGCTCAAATTGAGGGATTACCCCAGGAGGAAGTGCTTTGATTACGCACAATAGGCATCTATCCTCTGTTGATTTGTGGGATTGAGGAGGCAAATCCCCGACAAAAAGCTGATACAGAGAGCAAGGGCCACTGGATGATGCCTAGCTAAGGGGGGGTGAGAGGATAGGATAGTTCCATAGAGAAACAGCCAGGGATGGCCTCTTCCCCAAAAAGTTGGCAAATAGTTAAAAAGGACAAATCAAGGTTGGGGTCAGAGGTCATGGGTGAGAGAGCGGGGAACGGGTGTCTTATGAAGATGGTCACAAATGAAGAGTGGTAAGAGAAGCAGATTTTATATTCTTTAACACAATTATCTAACTCTGTGGCTTCTTGAGATGGTGTTCTTTAACTATATATAGTTGAGTTTCAGTTAGTTTTAATAAAAAACAAAAATGAGAAATTTAATTAATAAATAAACATTAGCATGTTTTTGCCTTTTTTTTATTGGCTGCTTTTAACTTGTGTTTTCTTCACTTATTTTTACAATGGTCAGAATTATATAGAAGCACCTTGAAAACTTATTGGCAAACACTTTCAGATGAAACTTGTGTTTTATTTCTTTATCTTTCTTATTGCAAAAAAAAAAAGGTTAGTACACACAACTTTCCTTTAACTAACACTTTTACAAACTTAAATTGGTGTATGCGCAGGCACTGACATTAACACAGTAGGCATAATCAAACACTACTGTCTTGTGTTTTCAACCAAAAGTGGCGGTTAGTTAAATGAGAGGATAAGAGAACTCTTTGGCAAAACAGTTACCTAAAGTCCTCATTGAAAGTCTCTAATCTGCACTCTTTCACCCGCCTCTCTCTGGTTACTGTTGCAAGAGTCCCTGGGCCTGTCAGGCAAGCTCTGTTATCCCAAATGAATCCCAAGCTTCTCTAAACATTGCTGTTATCCAGTTTCCGTGGGGACCTGGAGCTACAAGGCACAGACAAACAAGGGCTGGGTGGGAGTGTTGGATGGGGGATTTTTGTCGGATTTACACATATACGATTTCAGGGTTTTAAACTCCCCAAGGTCAGAGTCCAAGCAAAAAGGGCCATCAGTGTCAGCTCGAACAGCCGGTGTGATGCCCAAAGGTGTAGTAGAGGCAGCACGGAGTACTTAATGAAGAAGCACTGAGTACTGAGAAAGTGGGCGTGTTATACCTGTTAGAGGCTACAAGTGCAGCTCCAGCTACGGTGAGCTGAAAGGGGCAAAACTTCAAAGGAGGGGGGCAGGGGAGTTCTCATTTAAATTCTTCAGTCCAGTCCCTGGGATTTGGTTTAATGAGCTGAGAAGCAGGAGTAGACAGCTGACTCCTGACTATGTGTGTGCGCGCGCCTGTGTGTCTGTGTGTTTTTGCGTGCTCATGTGTTAGGAGTTTTCCCACCACTAAGCCCCTATGTGCACGTATGCAAGTTCTGTTTGCCAGACTACTGTGGCAATGCTCTGACACACAAACACACACTTTCTCTTTTCTCTGAAGCCTCTCCAGCACTGGAGACTCTGTGCACACACATACTCATGCTCAAACTGTAAAGGCGCAGAGGTTTGCCAAACTGAAGCAAACTGGGTTTCTACTTAGAAGCAATACTCACTCTCACTCTGTCACTGTTGCCACCGAAACTGGTCAAAGCTGGCTGTTTTAGTGGCTCTAGGACTGCTGGCAGTGAGTTTTGGCAGCCTTGTAACGCTGGATTTTTTTACTCCTACTCATTCCTGCTTCTGTGCATGTCTACATTTTTATTCACTAAAACTAGTGGCACCTAAAATATGGAAACGGAGGGCCTCACACATACTCTGGCTAATAGACATTTTGATTGTAATGCCAGCCAGTCCTGTTTATTTACTTTTACCTTGTGCCAATTTGACAAAGAATCAGCTGCCGTCATCCAGCACCTTTTCTTTCATTTGTTGCTCTTTTTTTTCCCACAGACATCATCAGCCTAAAGGAAATTATGTTGTAGGCCCTTTGTTCTCTGGCACAAAAAGCAGACTTGGAAAAATAAGTAAGACACAGGAGCAAAGCCTATACAGGGTTCTCATATGACATCATCCGCACATTGTTTGAGACTGGTCCACAATATTGGATGTGATGCAACCACTGGTGGCAAGGGAAAAATATATATTTCCTGACTGGCTGAAAAGAGGTTCCTGGAGGTTTCTGGCAGTCTCTAGGTGAAATTGGTTGCAAAGAGGGTGCTGCACCAACATCCTCCTTACGGTTGCCTTGGTCACTATAGCTAATTGCTGTAATCTCTTGTAGTTTGCATGGAAGACAGGATACAGAGAACATTATTCTTCAGAGTAAAAGTTGTGCCTTAGTGCTGCAGCAACCGCATTTCAAAAGGCTCAACATTTACTTTAAAGGCAAAATTCTCCATTTCCCACTTGTGTTGCACTTGTTGCCCCTAGTTGCTAAGTGGTTAATAAAACTCAGTGTCTTCCATGCAAACTACTGTGCAAATTACCAATTGGCAACCATGCCAATCTGTTAGTGGCCAAAGCAATTAAAAGAAGGTTTTCACTAACCGGTTGGGAATACATATTTCTCCCTTGTGACTTCCAGTGAAGACTGATAGGTCTCTAGGCCTTTGTTAGTGGGACTTTAACACTAAATTAAAGAAAAACAATGATTCACCAACTGGTCAGGGAATGGTCACATTTTCCGCTCACAACTGGTGGTTGCCAGATGGTCTTGAACCAGTCTGTAGGCCTTTGCGAGTGGTCTAGTCACTTCACAGCTACATTGTGACACATCCAAAATGACAGACAAGTTAAAATCACATGGGATACTTCTCCGTGTATATGTGAGTTATCTGTGTAGGACAGTGACATTGGTATATATATACACTGTACAAATACAGATAATGGTCAAAACTCAATTTTGATAAGTTTCACATTAAAGTAGCAAATATAAATTAAGAAATTTCTATGCTAAAAAAATGTCCAGTCATATTAGCAGATATTTGTCTCAAACCTGTGAAATGTTCAGGTTTGTAAGAGAGTGTGATAAAGAGACGTAGCTGTGGCAGACAGAGCTGAATTTGACACTAGTGTTAATCTCTAACCCTGCAAGGAAAGCAGGCATACAGAGGGATCCCATTACATCTTTCATTTGGCCCCAGCGGGGCCCATCTCGAACAGAGGGATTATTAGGCGCTCTTGCAGTCACTTAGCTATAAGCTGCCCCCGACCAAAACCCACAATCAACCTCTGACATCATCAAGTAGACACAAGGCAAAGGAATTTTTGTGCGAGTGTATGTGTCAACAAGAAAGCAACATCACACATGTTTACAAGAGGCAAGCTATTTCGTGTCAAATTCTTTCCCTTGGTGTAGCAAATAGATTGCGGATCATTATTCGTTAATGAACAGCAATTGAGTGAAATTAAACTTATCATGAGCAGATGTGATGGCTGGAACTGGGATGGTGGCACATTGCCCGGAGATGGGTTGAGGTGTTGCAGTGAAGTGTGAAAGAAAAAAGAAACAGAGGAAATAAAACAAGTGAATGAGTTCAACAAGAATGAGGATGTGGACTCATTTGAATGGAAGAGACTGCAAAAGAGAACGAGGGGAAGGGAGAATTAGAAAGAAAAGAGAGTTAGCTGTTGGCAGTTAACAGCTGCTCGAGCCTCAATGCCCAAAGTTTCAGACTGAACTAGAGGCTTGTACTGTATGACAGTGTATTAGAGTGCCACCATATGCACCGTCGCCTGTGTTCTATCGTGTGCAAGCTAGATCATGAAGATAAAGCGACAGCTCTATTGAGCAGCTCTGTTGTGCACCTGTCTAGCAGTACTTTTTTTTCTGGCATCATTCTCCTGGATTCCTCTGTGATTACCCAGCAACATGCATCTCTGCAGTGACATCAGCCTGCAATTTACATCCAAATTAGAATCAGATGAATAAGAAATGGCTCTTTTCTTGTCTTCTGGCCGTCCCTCCCTCATGTGCTTCCTCTCTTCTCTCTTCATTCTCTCTCTCTTTTATTTTCCTGGGCGAATTGAGGGCAGGTTAGCACAAATGTGACATGACTTCCACTGAAAGCGAGCTGGATGTCTCTATCAAAGTGTTCTCTAAAGTGGCCAGGAGCCTGGGTTTGGAAGAACTTCTGGGAAAAAACGAGACTTATCTGATTCTAATCAGAGTTCCTATGGGGCCAGTAAACTCGAGTACAATAACTACACTGATTAAACACTTGAAAACTGGAAAATAAACTGACATAAACTGAGTCATACTCAAAAGAAAATAATCACTGGAGCTAAAGTTCAGGCTGTCCTTGAGGTTTCATTTTCTTTTTTAAGGTGGTTTATTTTTTGACCACATTTCAGCAAGTCATGCTCAGCTGCAATGATCCTGACCCCCTCTTCTGGAAAAATATTCACAAAGGGTTTAAAATAAGTTTACCATTTAACCTTTGTCAAGTACTGCTGACTGAATTAAAAAATACTGGCATTTACTGTACATTTCCTGCGCTTTGTGTAACAGCAAATGTTAATCAGCAGTTATTGTCCTGCTGTTGTTTAACATGAATCCAGGGGGGAGAAAAACTGAGCTTGATCTATCAAAAGATATTTTTATGTAAAATCCCGCTACTTATGATAATCAGCTTGTGGACTTTCAGTGGTGCAAGCACACAACCACAGCCCACATTTTTAGTATATAAATACAACGTTTCTGAGTGGTTAGTTTTGCTGCTATTTAGTATTGTTGTTTCCCTTTTTTTACCATTTACTGAAGGATGAACACCATTCACTCTAATTTAAGATGTTTTCTGGACAACATCTGAAGGATATATTGGGCTTTTTAGCAAATAAATGTTGCCATGTGTTCACAAAATAGTTAGTAAATATTTCCATGTGCTCTTTGATTCATTCAAGGTTTTCTTTTTCACCAAAATCATAAAGTTGTTAAGAGCAAAAAGTAAAGGTGTATAGATTAAAAGTAAAATCAGTGAGACTGAAATCACAACTCTGATTGTTTAACATATTTAACATATTGATTAGAGTAGCTGTAACTGAAATTGTTCAATTTTCCAATAATATGCTGAACCTTTGAATTTTTACACTGCAGCAATGCTTGCATTACTTAAATATATTATTTATGCTTAACGTGAGTGACACCTAACACTAAAACAGGACCTAAATTAATAACATTTTCATAACCCTTCTTGATTTTTCTGTGAGTAAAATAAAAAACAAAAAGTCCAAACGCAGCCTGAACTTTTACGCAACATAGATGCCAAAACCCAGCTGACTGTGGCAAAGACATGGCACATGACAAAGACTGCACTATTTATGCCATGTGTCACAGTCAGGGTGTAGCTGTTATCTTATTCAGCAGACTCTTACACCATTAACCTCAGTTTAAAGTTTGAAATACAATTTTAAGTTAGTGTTTCCCCATGTTGCAATCAAAACACTTGGAAGACAAAAGTTAGGTTTCCGTGATGAAACCAGTTTCCCTCTCTCTCTCTCTCTCTTTTCTTTCTTTTTTTTTTTTTGGATTTATATAATCCACTTGATATATAATCAGATCTGGATCGAAAAGAAACGCAATAATATGGACCACAACTTTAAATCAGACCACCCTTGGTGAGTAGAAAGGGTGTTGTAAAACAACAGCAGACTAAAGGTTTAAACCTCACTACATCAAGTAGCTGCCATGGTTCCTTTTTGGATGCAGCTCCCTCATCTTTGCTCAGACTCCACATCAACATGTTTGCTCTCCTGGCACTAGCAGAGTCTGTGGGGACGCACACTGTGAGCATATATGGCTGGTGGGCTAAGAGATCACAGAGATAAACATATGTTCATTGGCAGTCTGGAACCCTGGAGGAAGGAGACTGGCAACCTTTTAACCCCTGCACACTTTTTCTCTCTAAACACGTACAAACACAATAAAACATAAGGATGTGCACAAAATAAACTCACAGGTGCAAAAGCAGGGAAAGACTGCAATGCACGAAATACTTGCTTGCTTATGCACAGGTGCACATGTATGCACACTTTCATGCAAACATGGGGATAGAGAGTGAAAAAAAAGAAAGAGAGAGAGAGAGATCCCCGTCCAGCAAGCAATATTTTGTATTATTCATGAGGGAGAAAATATTCAAATAATCATGAGCTTCTGCTTCTGTGCCAAACACAGTTTCTGTGGTTCATACTGCACCACGAGAGCAAGCGAGACAGAGCGAGAGTGAGAAGCTCTAACTGAGTCTATCCTCCACTGCCTTTCCCTCCAGCTCGTCCAGATAAAGTTTTCTTAAAAAGTGAAGTTACAGTTGTGAGAAGGACATGTGTCTGATGGAAACAATCTAGAGTGGAATAATATTGGATAGAATGATTTGATTTGATGATTTAAACCACAAAAATAAACTACGGGACATCACTTCAGTAAAGCAGAGCGTGTCCAAGCACCAAGGTGTCACTCAACCTCCTTCGCCACCAAACCGACTAAAACAAACCGGCTCAGTGGACCTCATCTTTGTTCCCACCGTGTTAGCTGTCCATCACTTTGATTGGCAGACAAGTGTCAGGGTGAGGGAATGTCGCGGGAAGCTGGGAAGAGCGCAAAATCCATTGCAGCAATCTCAATATTTCATCTCGACCCCTGAAGAAGGGCTCCACGGTTTCATAGTTTAAATTCTAATCGTGTTAGGCCACAGGGGCATGTCATTTAGAAACCCAGCCTCCAGCTCGCCATCCCTTTACTTTCCTCCCTGGCCCAAACAAATTATTAGACGATTCCATTATTTCTCCATTATGCATATGTGTTTGCGTGTGGCTGGCTGTTACAGACTGGGAAGAAAGTGCATGGATAAATAGGCTTGGTTAAGCTCATCATGGGGCAATACGTCTGGTCCTGGACACAGCTGAGGTCCTCAGGGGTCTTCAAATTGGTCATCATTAGGGCCATAATGCCACTGTTTTGCTTCTACTAATGCCTCAATGCAGCTAATCAGTGTGCAAAAAGGATACTTCTATGTCTGCTTTTCTGTCTCTCATCAATCTATCAATCTGTCAATCCTTTCCGTGTCCGGGCCGGGTGAGGTTTCCCGTGTGATATGTGAGAACATCACATAATTAACAAATTACCCTCTAACCTCTGCACTGTGTAAGAAATAAATAAACAAAAAGAAAGATTACATTTGTCTTTTTGCTTTCTTTGTTTACCTTTTCTGAACCAGGAAAAATAAATTTGATTTTTATGCTTCATACCATGCAGTAAACATGTCTTCTCAGTTGCTGTATTCAAGGCCAGGAATGAGCTTTCAAACCAAAATTATTAAGGAAACATGCAAAAGAAGTACTCAAACATGTCACAAATCCTATTTTTGATGACTTACAGTAGTTTGAAGTGTTGTAGAAATGCAGTCTGGAACGATCCATCACTGATGGAGTGTGACCCTGTGTGCAAAAGACATCTAACCTGGCCAAACGCTATAGATGCGGTGAGGTGAAATGCAATTTTACATTACTAAACAACCCGAGACCTTAAAACTGACTTTGTAGCTCCGTTCATTGGTTTCACATGGCAAAATGTAGAAAAATGCAGAATTTTCTCATTTTCACAGTGACTTTAACATATTAATATGGCCAAAGCCAGGCAGGATTCATGTTTTTTTGTCCAATTACCTGTGGACATATTAAATGAAATTATAGTAGCCCCTCTTGATAATAACTATTCTGCCTTAAATTTACTTCAGTCTTTATCTACCTATGATTCAACTGACACAAACTCTCAAAGGCAGTAGGGACAAACACTCACCAACACACAAAAGCACACACAGCAGTAAAGCCACCCTCCATGGACATCATCAGCATAGCATAAAACACGCTGTACATAAGGTTTTTCCATTCATTATAAATGAGAGCAGAGGGAGTTTTACAGATCATGAAAGATATAAAGAGAATTGTATTGCATGAGGCGATAATCCATATTTCTGCCTTGGACAGTGTGTTAGGGTTATTTTTGGCAATGTCAGCTGGCTGTTTTTAATGGGTTGCATATTTACAATGTCATGGTTTTATATTTTACAGCCTCAAACGGATTTCCTGCAGTCTCTCGGCAATAATCGTGGTCAGTTCATAACTCACCAGGGATTATTGATGCACTTTCACATCAGCATAACAGATCCCATTTGGTGCAGCAGATGCTATTAGCCAGTGCACCTTACAGTATCAGGGGGAAATGCATTCTCAGTGTGGGTGGCAGCAGACCAAAACCACTAAAGCGGGAAGTCTTGATGTTACCATTTTACCACTGTCAGAAACAGAGATGAAAGATTTTGGGCCCTACATGTTCAGTAAAAATTGTAGTTACAATAAATTATTGCTACAGCACATTTTTTTAATGTATATGCTAGAAATCCATATATTTTTATAAATATAGATGAAATAATAATAATAATAATAATGAAAAAGTGATTCCTGAAACTAATCATTAAGATGACAAAATTACTAATGAAAACTAAATTAGGTAGCATGTCAATTATGTGTGCAGAAAAACAATTTTATTTCAAACTGACTGAAATAATTTGGCTCATATACAATAGGCCTCCACGGGCCTTTTAAGGCCTCTTTTGCTTTGCTTTAAAAATTAATATTGCATATTTAGACACCAATTCACATTACTGGTGTTTACAAATAAAAATTACTTAAACTTGACAACTGGCCTTTACTCCAATGTTATAGCAGCATCTGTGGTTATAAGTTCAAATTCAAAGTTTAGGTGTTTTCTCTCTCATGGCTGTATTATCTGTAATACGGGTAATATGTTGCATATAGATGTATCAGTACATGCATACATAGCACCCAGCTTGAATTTCATTGGTCATTGTTTAATAAATATTTGAATTTGTTATTGACTACCCCATTATCACACAAATTTAAGAATAGAGATGCTACAATCCAATTATTTTTCAGTGCTACAAATGGACTTATTAAGCTGATCCACATAGTAACCAATCCATTTTAACTGCAGTTTCTTCTGAAATATTACTTTAAAATTGTGTTTTTAGGTTATTGCTTAGGTTTTTTGTTTGTTTATTTGCTTTTTAGTTACCGTAATAAATCACTTGAGTTTTAGTTCCGCAACAAAAGCTTAGGTTACCAAACATAGAACTGATTTTAATGAAATACATTCAGCAGGGTGAACCAATTTTACTTGCTCTAAGGGGGTTGTTTGATTGTTGAGGTATTCTCTCCATTATTTTAGGGTTCTGACCTTACAATATATATTCTGGCCCCACTTTGACACTGTATACTATACCTATAGAGACTTAGTTGTTGTTTAAGATGTGTCTGACTGGCTGAAATTGGGCTAGTAAGGCTATTTGTTGGCTTTAGGAAGCATAGAACCTGAGACACCAGCTCAAAGAGACACAGGAAAAAAACTCCTAAACTTTACACTTTTGCAGAAAACTTTAGTTAAGTAAATATAATTTAAAAAAAAAATAGAATAGTTAGATTCTAAACTATGTTCTGCTAATCGTGCAACCCTAACCCTAACACATTTGGTCCAAGCAACAACGGCACCACCATTCATGTCCCTCACCTTCCAGTGTGCTCTGTCCACACTACTTACAATGTGAAGACTCCCGTCAGTAAATCAAGTCAGAGGGGATCATTTAGCCCTAATGGCTCCTCTACAACTGGACCCCCTGTCTATCCAACAACAGTGCACCCTGAGCACTGCAGCCCAATGTGGTAAAATGTCACCTCTGAAAATTAGCCATCAAGCGGGGGCAATTTTCCCCCTAGCTAAATTGCTAAATAAGTAGCGGGGCTGTAATAGGTAGCAATCTGGGGCTAATCTGATGAGATCATTTGGAAAAAGCTGGACTGGGGGTTGAGAGTATCAGAGGAGAGCTTTGTATGTGTATGTGTGTGTGCCTGTGATAGCACACGCAGGCATGCGCGAGTGAAGTTGTCTATGGCTACAGAAATCAGGATTTGTACGCAACAATGTTAAACAACCTTTTATGTATTTACAGGTCAATAGATGCATACTGTACGGCGTGACACACTAGCCTTAGTAGACCTCTTCGTTCCCACAATGCATGCGGGATGTACACAGTTTACATTAAATATATGTGTTTGTTCTTTGTGCATATGAATGCAGGTGTGACCAAAACCAAGTGCAGCCTAAACTTCTATGATGACTGAGGAATTGTGTGTACACAGCTGGAGAGTCATGTGACCATTCATGTAGATAGAGTAAAGTGGCATGTGATACTGTGTGTGTGTGTGTGTGTGTGTGTGTGTGTGTGTGTGTGTGTGTGTGTGTGTGTGTGTGTGTGTGTGGGTGTGTGTGTGTGTGTGTGTGTGTGTGTGTGTGTGTGTATGTGGGGGAGGGGGCATGGTGACGTGGCAGAGGGTGAATATTATTGTCGGTGGCCTCCAGATGCCAGCTGGCAGTGGCACAAAGAGAACAGACAGGGAGTGGGTTGAACAATTACTGTTATTCATAGCTGAGCCAACAGAGAAAGTCTGTGCCATTAAAAAGCACACAGCGCTGGATTCATGGATTCAGTACAAATACAGAATATAGCCATATGCATTAAGCTAAAAACACACAATCAAGCAATCCAAGAAAAAAAGAAAGATCAAACTTGTGTAAACAATCATTACACAGGCTATAAAAATAAATGCATAGCTGTGTGTTTTACACAATTTCTGCATCATTATGATCATCAGATAACGCTGAACTGAGAAAACTTTGGCTCTAAAGTGTTTCTTAAATGAAATTGGACCATGGTTTTTCCTTTGTTTCAATAGTTAAGTTGCTTGTCACCGTACAGCCTCATTTTCTCTTAACCCACTTTTGCAGGGAACTACAGTAATTGTTATTAAGTTCAATCAGAATGGGGTCAGTACTGGAAGCCACTCGGCCCTGTGTTTAGTAATTAACATTTTGCAGAGAATATCTCATTAGGGGAGACAAAGGTTGCTAATAGGCAGTTCATCTAGTGAGAACATGGAGCTGAAGTAACAAAACCCTCCAGTTTTAGTCTGATGCAATCAGTCATGGAATTCAATTACAGGGCAGATATTTTTGGAAAGGGTTGTAATACAATGTTTTTAAGTTCCTTAATGATAATACAAGGGTAAAGTTCCCACAAGAGGACTTAAAGTATGCAGATAAGATTTTAAATTGTTGTTATTAGAAAATACGGCTTCTCAGACACTCCAGCTTACATGCTAACCTGGTCTTGTTTTAATTCTAGTAGCAACTGGAATGGAAACGCTGGCCAGTCTATGACTTTGATCCAGACTGAACTGCTTTCTGAGAGCCTAGGTCCTCACATTTGATTATGTGAACATTACATTTTGGCTTTTTTGAACCTTATATTTCATTTTGCCCAATGAAATATTTTTATAGTTTGCTTAAAAATGGTTGACTTTATTGTGTTATACTGTATGTTATATAAAATAAACGTATTATACTCCTTTCCGATCCACGATGAAGCTTAATTTTTATGCCCAACTAATCCCAATTAGGCAGGACAAATTAAAAATAGACGTGAAATAAGAGCTTGGGTCTCGGAGGATATATATATATTTTTATATTCAGATAGTTCATCATGAAATTTTATACATCTATCACACAGTTCCAAGATTTTAACTGACTATGGTGTTGCCAGTGGTGCAACCAGCTTTTTGACATTTAAGCTCTGATGAAAACTTCTCACCAACTGTTGAATAGCGCTTTTTTTATTTTCTTAATGGTGAACATTGCATTCTTACCAAGTATCCTCTTAGAACATGGCTCTACACTGACTCTCATAAATTAATATTGTGCTGTAAAGTGGAGACTAAGTGAAAAAAATAAATGAACACAGTGGCTAGCATCCAGGATTAACATCGTCCAGTCCCCTGTGTAAAAAAATAAATAAATAAAATCTAACATTTTCTGCTCTTTCGTTTAATATTTATATGTATTTACAGAAAAAACAGTTTTTGGACTTCTGAAATGATTAGTGAATCATGAGTGACTGGTAAGTATTAAAGGAGCCAGTCAGTTACACTTGAGTTAAGACTTAGCAACATAAAAGCTTGAAATTTATACTAGTTTGAGACATGAAATATAACAAATAACTGCTTATGAAAGTCAACACACACACACAAACCAAATTTCTGGCCTAGTACTAGAACATAATTTTGAGTTCAAAGACCAGGAGAGAAAAACCTGGCGCCTAATATGCGGAGTTTTATTCGGACTTTCTGTAAACCTTTTGGCACATCTCAGTTATTTCTCGTGCCCACATGCATGGTCTTAGAGTGTAAGTTTAATTCTGGGAACACTGAGTGCTACAGTTACCTACAATGCCTCTCTTGGTTTGGGCTTGTATCTTCACAGAAGCCTTACTCCAGCAATGTTTGAAAGCAACTGTACAAATACCAGTAGAAACTGCATGCATTCATCATCTGCTGCCGCCCTGCCTGTGGTGCCTTCATAAATACTGGTCAGCTTATTTTAAGTTGAGCTGACACTTCAAGAAGACAGCTTTTCGGCATGTATGCAAATTTTGTAGCAGGAAGCTAACCATATGAGGGTCAGGAGGACGGTATCCAAAGCAAAAAGTTGGATCACCTTCAAACAAAAACCCATCCACATGTGGCATCCTATCAGAGGCCTGTATGTGTTGAGCACCATCACTGATTATCTTTCCGAAGAGGTTTCTTAATGGAGAAATTATGATAATAGCGAAAGGAAGGAAATTAAAGAAAGCCCCCATTAAAGATTGAAGTTTGGAAGTTGTTTGAACACTGTAATAGACAATAATTCAGACACAGAAAAAAGTAAGTCAGATAACGACTTAGTGTGATCTAAACAGATGGAAGGGGGGAAAAAACCAAGCAAAACCTCATATGCTTCCAATATGGTGAAATACAATGTACTCACATGTTACCCCCTACCTAGTACAGGAAAATGACTGTCAGTCTCACTTTTCTTTAGCTGTATCTCTCTTTCTCCTCTATGAATAGAGAGAAAGGGATTGTGCATTTGGATGACTGCCTCCATTGGAAAAGTGCCTTCTTTGATCTGCCAGACCTATGCTAGACCTCAGAGGCCTCATCTCCCTCGATAACAAGACAAAGAGGGTAAATGTGTTGATAGTGGCAGACGGTGCTGGAATTCTGGGCAAATGTGTCAAATTAGTTCTCACGTCTGGGTCTCATTCCTCTCCACCTTGCTGTGATCTACTGCTCACTTCTCTCTGCTGCTCTTTACACCCCAGTCATTCTATCCCTCGCTCCTCCCACATCCACTTCTCCATTCCTCTTGTGACCCTGTCCCTTGTTTCTCTCCTCTACATCCATACACAGCAAGTTAGAGAGACTGGGCTAAATGGTATGCAGGAGAAAGGTAGAGCTCCTAGAGTGGTGCAAGCTCTTCATTCACATACGGATCCCCATGAAAACTGGTTTTGGACTGCAGTCAAACAAAATCGGAACATCTATCTTTATGTGCGCTTGATTTTTCATAATAGTAGCCATGTTCACATCTCATCTTTGAGTGACACCTCCAAATGTTGAAGGCGTAGTGAAGGAATAGACGATTAAGAGAGTATTAGCATTGCATTAGCATTACAAAAACAACTCTTTTATAAGCTATACTTAAAATCTTATAAAATATTAAACTATAGAACATCAGAAGACCAAATGTTTAAATAATATTTAAAAATCAACGTTATTACTGTGTTACTGATTTACTTTATGCCTGTAGTTTATTTATGATATACTTTCATAAATAATTTTTGCTGTTTATTTTGAAAATTGGCAAACAAGAACAGCATGCAGTAAACAAAGCAATGAATTTTGGATGCATTATTGCTTCCAATGTTCCTATGTTATCATTTCAGTCACATGCAAGACTGTAACATGAAGGTGCTACAGCAGTAAATGTATTCATCACACCCCTGTGGTTGTTTTTCACTTATTTCCAGCCCCAAATCAGTGTAATATTTAATCCAGGGAAACACTTGGTTTAAAGAGGCCCTGTGGATTTTTTGTCCACTAGGAGTGTAATGGAGTAATATTTCAATGAGCCCTTGTTTTATTTGTTCTTTGGCACACACAATCACATGGGTGACATAATACAGATTTTTCTAAATGTACTTCTCCACTGATCTACAGCCATGACTAACATCCTAATAAGAAGCAACAAAACTGCACCAACAAAGGTAGAAAACAAAAACAATGCAGGACTTTGCACTAAAAATGTTTTATGTGAACTGTAATCAGCAACACTGAATACCCACTGAAACTTTTAAATTACTACTACTGTAAGGCTGGTAAAATATTCTGTTATGCAGTTAGATAGAGAGCAGCAACATACACTGTCTCATGCAACAAATCATTATTGTGTTTATATCCACATATAACAAAAATCACAGTTTCCAAAAGCTAAAAAAAAGTGAAGGTATGCAGAAGCATGCTGTTGTGCGTCCCGAGTTTCTGAGTTTGCTTTAGATGTATTCTCCTCCAACTCAGCCCCGCTATTCTAAAGGCCCAGTTATAAAGCATAGCCTTACAGCCTCTATATGATACAGTATAAAACCTCTAAGTAATGTGCTCTGTGCTTCCAGCAAAACCCCTGAGCAAGGTTATAGTGCTCGCATGTACTGTATGCTTTATTTATGCATGAGCCACCTTCCCCTATCCGGGGGAATTCTGATTCTTTTCCCGCGATAAAAGTTGCATGGCCTTACCCACTCCAAAGGGAGTAAATGATTTAACATGAAGGCTTATGGTATGGTAAGCAAGTAACTAATGTTAATTCAGCCATTTTCTGATAAGATATCAAGTGGGGGCTGCTGCTCATTTATCGCTTTCTCTCCTTAAAACATGTAGAAAGGCTACACAGGGGTAGAGAGCGAGGGAACCTCACTGTGTCACGCCATCAGTCATCACATGCAATGAATATTTAGGTATACAGTAAAGTGGTGGTATCAACTGGTACAGGTTAGGGAAGAAATAACTTTACCTTTAAGCACATTGAAGAAGCAAGAAATTTGTGATGAACTTTTTTATTCAGTTACAAAAAGGTAGGATTTTAAAGACATTTGTCTTCATTTAAACCTCTTTTGTCGTGTTTTTTTGCATCTTTAAAGCTATACATGCTATTTATACACTCATGTGCATCCATTTACCACTCTGAGCTTGTGCTAATGTGTTTATGAGCCAACCCATCCTCCCCTGCCCTGATCAGGGCTGAGGCAAAGCAGGCCACATATGCTACTTAAGCCCCCCTCACTCGCCGCATCAGGAAGCCTCAAAAATTCAAATCAACATTAAAACAGTTTTATGTGTAAGTAAGATTCAGTGAACTCCATTATTTTCCCCACTATTTGCTTGAATAATTCAGGATAGATAGCTGAATTATGGATAAAGTGTACAGTTTGAAGAAGGGGTTCATGCGCAGCCTGGGGCTATAGCCGAGCTTTAATGATGTCTGGAGATGGTGGACGGGTGGAGGGAGAAGTCGTTAGCTTCACAGTCATTTTCTCAAGGATTAAAAACACACTCTTAAAGCAGCAGGGTGGACCGGTAAACTAAAAGGGTCTAAAAGGAGTGAAAACGTAAAATTCTGCCAGATTTGGAGAATTTCCTGACTCATATTCTCATAAAAAGGAGGAGCAAAAAAAAAAGCATTTATTTTATTCTGGAGGGTGATCATTGATTTAGGTCATCATGTGACTATGTTTTAATACAAAGTAAAGTGTTTTTTGAAGTGTTTCATACAAACATATGACTTGACATCTCTAAAACATATATACATATACACATCTCATATATATATATATATATATATATATATATATACACATATATACACACATATATATATATATATACACACACATATATATATATATATATATATATATATATATATATATATATATATATATACATATATATATATATATATATATATATAACATTGATAAAAAAAATTTCTATTATTTTATTTTATGTTTTTATGGATGTTTTCTCTGGTTTGGGACTCTGGTCCTAATAAGAAGCATTAGTTAAGTCCTTAGAATATGCTAATTAGCATAATATTATACATTTGTAATACTAAGTGATTAAAACAAGAGCTAAACAGTGGACACTGGACATGTGATCAAAAACCTATATGAACTAAACTCCTAAGAACATTAAGATTTTCAGTCATGCATTCACCCTTTAAAGGCTTTTGCATCACCCAGCTTTGCATTATATGCAGTAAGAACCACTTTTCTTGAACTCAGTGCTACCCTGTTTTAAAGTCTGGAATCTTAAACTGGCACAGCAAGGATTTATACTACTAGCCAGTAGCAATGACATCCAAAAACACACACTTCCCCGCTCACACACATAAACACCCCTCAACAGCCAGCATGGAGTCTTCCTGTTCCTACTCACTCCAGCAGAGAAGCCAAGCACAGACTACTCTCCTAATTACCCACCTTCCTCTAATTATCCAATCATAAAGCCATTAGCAGTCTCACACCATATTAACATGGTCCCGCCTACATGCCTGTTTGTGCAGTGCCAAGATGCAACTGGAAAGGATTTTTCAGTATATTACCTTACCAAGCATGGTATCATGCAGGGTGAGACTGTGCTTTTCTTGGCTTCTAAGTAACAAAATAAAAGATCTGCAAATAGGATTTAACAGCAGCTGTATTTATTTAATGTCATAATCAAAGCTCATGAGCAGTTCAGTCACATGCTTTTAAATAATTCCTGCACCTACATCAATGCATTTTTGAAGGCAGTGATTAAAGTTCTTTGCAAGTGTATAAACCTTCAACGCTAAAAGTGGTGCTTTTTTTAAATCTTTGTATCTAATGCTAGTTTATCAAATAACACAAGCAATGTGTCTTATATTCAAGTTCTCTTGCATCTCTTCTTCTGCTCTAATGCCTCTTTGCAACCCACCTACACTCCAGTTTCTCATTAACATGCCATTTCTTTGCCATCAATGCCTGCCTTCTTGTGTTTGGCTGCTGCTCATCCTATGAGGGCAGGAAGAAGTGGTCGCCCTGCCTTGACCTTTCCACATATGTCAGGAAGGCGCTCACAGTTTCTAAAAAACGAGCGATGCCTCCAAATATAAATGACTGGAGATGGTATAACAATCCTCTTTGGCTTAAGTGGTCCTGACTAAAAGCTTTTAGGTACCTATAAATCATCCTTTGTGCCACTGACAAATGAGTGCCACAACAGTAATGGTAGAGAATACATAATGGGATTCGATTCAATTTTATTTATAAAGTCAAATCACAACAACAGTTGCCTCAAGGCGCTTTATATTGTAAGATAAAGACCCAATAATAATACAGAATAAATAGAGAAAACCTAACAACCATTTAACTCCCTATGAGCAATCATTTATTAACAGAAAATACAGTGGTGTGCAGAACATTTGCATGTTTCTTTCCATACAAGGGAAGCATATCTCAAGGACACAGTATTTCTGAAGAATTCACACTAAGCTTTAAGACAAAATGACATGACGCCAGTGCTTTAATCCTGAATTGTATCTCATGGCCGTCAGAGAGACTGTAGCAGTCTGTGAAAATTATACTTCTCACTTTATGTATGACTTAACTAAATGCTTTCTTTTCCCATTAATTACTGGCCTAAAGGCCAATGTAAAGCCCTAGTTTATACAATACAATGTTTACTGTATAATTTATGGATTTAAAATTAAAGTAAAGCAGGGTATGCATTACGAAAATTACAAGGAAGAGGAATGTACAGAAAATGTTTGATAATCCGTGACCAGCATATGGTCTTTCTGGGGGATTCTTGGCCACATCAGGGAGCTGTGATGGAGTGGCTAAGCTGTTACACTCGAAATCCGACGGAATTTCCCCGCACAGGTTCAAATTCTGCTCACAGCGTCTGCTCTGCGAGTGTGTGGTATCCACAGGCCCTCATTCAGGTCCACCACTTGCTTGAAATTTCTGGTTTAGTAACACCAAAATACAGTCTGTAAAATAAGCAAGCTAAGGATTAGCTTCACTGGCACTTCAATGAAAACCTAGACAAGATGTTTGCTTGTGTTCAATCATCTGACAAAATAGTGGCTGCAACAATAATAATAGTGATCTATTTGCATATATTTATTTAGAGTAACGTTTTCAGACATCACATTATAAGAGCATCTTAACAGCAAATATACAAGAAATTTAACCTGTTCAAAGGAAATTAAACTAAAAGAATATCATTTTTTTCTGCTATTACTGCTGCTTCTTTTGTTTTCAGGAGCAATATTTGGAAGAAAGCAACTTACGGCTAGTAAATGAATACTTTCCTTCACCATACTAAGAAAACATGAAGATGCAAACTTTAATTCACATTGTATTTCAAGCCCAAACCACTAGCCACTCATCATCACAGCATCCTGAGAAGCCATCAAACATTTTCTGTACACTCTTCTTTCAAACACAGGCGCCTACTTTACCTTAAACGCATCTCGATTGTAAAAAGTTAATTTGACTCTATGTAGCTTGAAAAAGGCTCAAGAAGAGATTTAAATAATAACAATGATAAACCATTTAGTACCAGTAGTGTGGGACCACTCAGGAAATGTGATACAAAAACAAACTAAGCAAAAGTTGAATGCTGGTAAATCTATTATTGATATTTGTTCAGTCCCAGAGGCATGTTGTGCAACAGAGTATCCAGATTGTTCCCTCCTTTATTCATACCCATCAGAGGGAGGGCAGGTTATTGGAGGGAATGGGGCGGATCAAGACGACAGTGAGCACAGATGTTGGCGCAGCTGCAGTGCCGAGGAGATGCTCGGGTTAACGGCTAGTGCTAGACGTGCACAGACTGTGTGAGCGGAATACTGGGGTGCTAACCGTAGCACTAGCTCATACACCTGACTGATTTGGAGGTCGAAATGGAGGTCAAATCTGCCAGAGTGAAGCAAAGCTATACAGAACAATGGTATAGCAACATACATATATATTCATGTAGTAACGCTCAATGTTCAACTACATATATCCTCATTGTTTGCCTTATTCCCATGTGTCTGGTTGCATCAGTGCCATAATCTTAACCGGCAATAATTTACAAATCAAAATCTCCAAAGCAAACAATTTAAAAGTATAATCTCGTCTATAAACAGCTACATTTATTTATCTAATGCTTTACTTCCCCTTTGTTTTACTTTGGCATCAGTGAGTGTTGCTGTATGCCAGCAGAGCAGCACATTACAGGATTTCAGATTTTTTCAAACCCTCTCTTATTGCCATTTGGAGCTGCAAACATGCAAAGTTGTCCAGGGTGCCCATAAAAACTGAATTATCTCCTCCATTATGTACTCACAATACACTTTAAAGCTACAATCAATTTTTTCCTATGCAGATTAAAACTTTCATTTTCCAGTATAACACATATTTCTTCTCCATCTCCCAGAAATCCCACTTGGTCTTCTATATGCCGCAAAGTCCAGAAATGTCTACTGATGGTCGCGGGCGATAGGTCTTGCAGTGCAACATTTTAATAGACTCCAGCAGAAGCTTTGGCAGAAAGTCGAGCCAAGGCCGGGAATGAAACTGAGCCTGTCAACACTGGCAGAGACACAAACAACCCACAGAAAAAAAAACTATCACCACACAAAATGTTCAGACAAATCCATTCATTCTGCCTCCCTACAACAGAAACGCCACAATGACATTGTTTTATGTGGTGACTCTCGCAGTCTGTTTTCTCCGTTTGCCTGTGAAAACATCCTCATTATCTGACCATGCGAGCAAGGTGACGGCGAATAATGGTGCTTTGTCAAAACAGATCTATGCCAAGGTATGGACTGACAATGGAGGATCTCAGTGTCTCGTCTTTATAAAGCCACACAGCTGTTCCCCCTACCCCCAACTCCTCTGTGCACAATCAAACCTCTGCCATTCAGTGCCACAAACCAATAAATGCTGCCTTTGTTTTAGCTTGACACCATTGTTTTGTCTTTATAAATATTTTTCTTCTATGGCACAGATGCTTTTTTGTTTAGTTTCCAACCAAACTGCACAGTTTCTTTTCTTTCTTTGGAACAATGACACTCACTTATTTGTTTGTTTGTTTGTTTTTCCTTTCCATACTCTGTGCAGATAGCTTCATGCACACATATCCCCTTAAAATAAACCAAGAACAGTGTTTATGCACTTAATACTTAAAACTGTAACAAAAACTACACTTTGAATTTCCAGGAATATTTTTCTACATGTTCATCACTAAAATAAGCTCATTAAAGTATCAAAGCTCAAACACACTTTAGGTGTAAAAGTGGGTTCTCTGTGGAGCAGCTACAGGCATTTTTCCCAGTTTGCAAGTATCTTCTTTTGTGTGTGGCTCTGAGAGAGAAGTGCTAATTAACACAAAACAGAAATAAAGCAGGAAGTTTGCAGCTTTTCAAACAGATGTTGGCAGTGTCTCTGTGCACACACTGCTTTTAGCAGCCTAATAAATGGGTAATCAAAAGACATTGGCTCTTTTATCCTTTATTCTTTAATCTGTAAGTGTAAAGCTAAGGTTAGGCTCATTAAGAATTGCAGAGGACTCCAGACACTTGAAAATCGCTCAAACCATTTTTTTTGGAGAGACACGAACTCAGAGAGAGAGCACGAAAAAGCCACACACAGATAAAGATGCAGATTATGTAAAAATAGAATAAATCAAAAACATTTCCATTGAAAGAAAAAAAACTATTAAAGTAACAGCTTAAATTTTCTCAAAGGATTAAGCAGCTGTGCAGCACCCCCTGTTGACGCATTACTTACCCACAAAGTTTTTATTTATGTTTTTTTTCTCAGCTAATTGAATCAAAAGCATACTGAAGGGTCAGTGTCAAATCCGTTTTGCTTCTGCTTTACTGCAATGTTCTCACTGTATGATAAAAAAATTACTTTGTTTCACATGTGATAAATAATTCAAAAAGAAGAAAAAATATAAACTAGAATAATATTTCAAAACAAACAAAATTAAGACAACTGAACAGGCAAAATGAATAGAAAATACAGATGGAGTATTCAAATTTCTGCAGACAATTCTTCAACAATGTGTCGCTAAAAACGTACAAGTTTTGGATTATTACTTTAAATGACCTCAGCTGTGCGACTGCCACTCCTCACCCTGCCCTTCCTGTACCACCTCCTCTTCCTCTCTCTCTCTCCTCTCTTTGGAGCAGCGTCGTCCCCCGTCATCTTCAGGTCATAATGTAACATGACACCGGTGGTTGCAACAAGGCCGGCCGGCCAACCCGACCGTTTAAGACCAATGAATATCATTTGCTCCCGGTAGGTTCCCTGGCGCTTTCAGATGCTACCACCGCCAGACTGAATCAGCGTTCGCGCCTGTCATGTCACTGACATGACAGAACACACACACACAGAGCTGCACAACAGTCCAAAAATACCCCCCCACACACATATAAACTGTGCACACACATCCCATCCTGCAACGTGCACAAACACTTTCAAAAAGAGCTCAGAAGACAGGCACACATGCATCCTCACACACTACTGCACACACACAGGATATTGTCAGCCTCTGGAGACCACTTTGTTGTTTCTGATGCTTCTGTCATCCTTAATACACTTCACGCTGCTCTTACAAATCCAGAGATTTCTCACTTCGCACACTTCTTATTCCCTCTTTAAAAAAACCAATAGCTTTCAAAGGTTATCACCATGCAAACCACATTAAGACCCTTTCCAGGTGAAAGCAGCCTTGGTTAGATCCCCTCCCTCATTAAGGGGATTAAGGACAGGGCTGCCCCTCTCCTGGCTTACAAACAGCCACAATAACCCCCTCGCCTCTTACCTCAGCTCTGATTTCCTGGCTTAAACCACTGTTTAAATTCCCTCCTGCCTCTGAAAATGTCCTCCCTGGGGATCCCCAGGGCTTTGATCAGCCGCCCCCGTTGTATACACCCGTCCACCTCCACTCACACCTCTAACCCCACCCATCCTACTACTGTGGGGAATAAATGGGCTGAAGGGGGTCAGGGGCAACACTGCTGGAGATAAGAGAGAGGAGGAACAGAAGAATAAAAAGGAAGGCAGGTCTTGTAAAGATCAACTGGGGTTGGGTAAAGGGGTGGCTAAGTGGGGGTTAGGGCTAATGAACCCCACTAATACCTCTACACACAGACACACACACGCACAAAAAAACCCACCCCACATACACCCGCATTTAAGAAGACTAATTACCTGCCTGAGCCGATGCAATGACAGCACCTGCAAAGAGGGGTCCAAGCTCTTGGCCGGGATGTGCTAACAACCTTGTTAAGGAATACCTCATGTTAATGAAAGCTAATCATGTTGCATATTTAGATTCATGGTACTGGGGCAGTATGTGAACTTAAAAGATTGTTAATAATCCATAGACCAGGCAATACCTTTTCATCTTTAAAGCAGTGCCGCACAGGACGCTGGCTTCACAAGACGGGTCCTGGTATTAGTGTTACATGGGTGAATGTACTGTATATTACATGCATTCATACATAGCAATTATAATCAGGAGCTGATATGAGAAAAAAAATACCATATAAGGTTCATTTGCATTTGCAGAAAAAATATGGGTGCAGACCTGAATTCTTTGATTTCTTGAATAACACCAGAAAAAAACTGTGCTCTATTATTTCAATTTGAGTCACCAAAGTCCTGTTTCTCTAGTAACTGAAATGATTTAGAGAACGTATGTTTGGATTAGCTCAGTTTAAGACCCTTGTCCAAGGTCCTTACCTGTATAGTATATTTAACTGTGTCATGTGATTGAAACTAATCCCTCATCCTTAAGTAAATCGTAAAGCAGCTTTTTTAATGCAGTAAATGTGGTGTAAATATGCAGGAAATGTATTCCTAGACATCCAAGATATCAGAGCAGATCATAGATAGAGAAGCTTCCAGACTGCATCTCATCTTCAAGCTTCCTAACTGAATCTCATCAAATTAAAGTTTATTATGATAAAATGATGTAGCGATAAAAAGTGTGTGACACCAGCAAAGTTAATCCTCATCTCACTTCAAGCAGGAGACTCCCTGAGGCCCTAAGCCGTGACCAAATACAAAGTTTTCAGAGGAAGTGATGAGGTAAATTTAGACAAAATTGGGATGGAAATGAAACAAAGAGCCAGTGTCATTTGGCAAAAGAGTCTTGCAGCCAAAACATTTCCTTTTCCCTCTTCGAAAATGGCAGGAGAGCCAATTTGGACTGAATTATGTTGTACATATAAGTCTGGAATATGCACATAAAGCTCTGAAATGTGGAGAGAGCTCGGGCACTTTCTACTCTTCATCCTAACCTTATCATACATTTATTCTCTATTGCAGCACATCTCATGAATAATGACACCATGCAGCAATCGCTACTAACTATTATTTCTAAGGTATGCTTATGTGAAAAATTATCCTCACATCGCCTGTGCATTGGCTGGGCTGCAGAAATGCTATGATTTGACATACTTACACAGTGGTCCTGAGCACTCTTAAGAAATGTCTTAACAGAACAACTCAATGAACAGCAGCATCAAGTTTTCAAGAGAAGAGAAAGAGGGATGAGTGGTTTTTTGCTCTGAACCGGAGTTTACCATTTCTTCAAAACACAATAGAGAGAAACTAGAGTGGTAATCTTTCTCTGTCAAGCACAGAGGTATTTCAGGCAGACCATGAAGTCAACCTCAGCTGCTTTCCTGCCAGATCAACTGATGCCACATCAGCTAATAACTCGCCTGATAGCTCATCGTCTACTTATGCAGTTTGCTAATCTCATCTTGGGGTCACAATTTAAGTTGCTTTAGCCTGCTTACAATATCCAAAGCCTGCAAGCCACTTCAGAACCCATGTCCACCTCAGCTCCTCGTTTTATATTGGGTCTGATTTAGTCCACATAGGCCTAGAGACCAGTCAGTGACCTCCTTGTTTCTAAGGGGAAAAAAATGTGTTCCCAACCAATTGGAAATTGCTGATTGTTGCTAGGTAAAATCAGTTATAAAGTTTTTTTGTGCAGCAACCTCTTTGCATAAATGATGCTTTGGTTGACAACAAATTTAATGTTAGCATTGAAAAAAATTAAAATAGAAACCATAAGTAGAACTTGTCCTACTGCTGCTACTGCAAAAAAAAAAAAAAATTTCAAAAGGTGCAACCTTTATTTTGAAGGCAAGTGGTCTAACGTTTCTGCTTTGCATTAGCTTTCCATAGTTTCACTTTCAGTTCCTGTGGTTGACAGGGGTCATAACTTGTCTCGAGGCGTGTGACTGGGGCTTCAGCAGCAGTCACAACGACTGGCAGCAACTTCCAACAACTACTCACCAGCCGGTCGTGGGCATGGCAATGGACAGCTGAAGACCTGACAGCCAAGTAGTGATTCCCGGTATACTTCTTTGGAGTCTGCCTGAATCCCCTTCCATGGTCTGCCTGGATGCGTAATGCATTCTAATGGAAAATCTCTGCACTCGAGTCTGTGTGGTCGCAGAAAAACAGGCAATCATGTGGGTGTCGGCACAGACCCCTATGCTCACTGTCCAATGACAACATTTACGTCACTGGGACTCAAGCAGACCCTAGTGGACTTGCAGATATGGAAACTATAAAACCTGTTTAAGCCTTAGTATCATATTTGTTTGTACTGATGCCTGCTCTGTGCTGGGCTTTTGCTGCTGCTCATTCCACCTGAGGCTCTTACTTACATGGCCATAAAACAGCAGTGTGCTGTGCCCTCCCCCCATTAGGCATTCTATGTTTGTGCATGTAAGCATGGGGAGGCCCAAGAACTGAACCATAACACCAAATATAAATTAATGCAGATGCAAACAGTGATCTTGACTGAAATAGTATATTTTCAAAACATTGAAGAATTCCTTTAAAAGTAGTTATGAAATGTGATGGGAAATTTACACCATGGTTCCTGGACATATTTGGTCTACAACTAGACTTAATCTAAGTCTCGGACACTGAACCTCAAAGTTTTAGTTTAAAAGGTTAGTTTGTCAGTAAACATGATACTCTGTGCTGTTAAATTTTAAATGCCAATGATATCATCAGCAGATCATACATGGATATTTGACTTGAACCCATCTCAACCCTAGTCAGCCTCCCCTGGTAATTGGCAGCGGCACTTAGTGTGGCTGTATTAATGTTATTCCTTTGATGCTAAGTGCTTGTTAAGGTCCTTGAGGTCAATTCATTTTTGAATGCCAACCATCTGCATTCAAACACACAAATTATACCCACATATCATAACATCGAGATAGATGAGCCAATTTAGCATAGCTCATCCCTCCAGCTTTGCCGATGATGCCGCACTAAACAGCTCTAAACAAACTCTTTCAAAGCCCTGATGAATAACTTAAGGGATAAAAGCTACATCGATACCATTCTAACGCATTAACGTGCCAAATAAATAAATAAGTGGTGATGTGCAAGAGGAGGAGCAGGAGGGAGATGTTGCACATTCTTTTGTACATTGAATCTATCTTATCGGAGCATGTAAAAATAGCTTGACAGAGGCTAATTGTGCTTGGTGCTGAATAATGGATCATAGTGGAGAGGGCCTTCCTGGAATTGTGGCGGGCACGGCTGCTCCCTGCTGAACCTGCGGGTTCCTCTGTCTTCTCTTGCCTTCAGGTAAAAAATCTGCCACAACCCCCTCTTTTCCTTCCTAGCCCACCCCACCCCACCTCATCTTCTCTTCCTCTTCACTCTCGTTCCTCTTCATCTTCAGCCTTCATTTGTCTTTTTTCTCTGCTATGTTTACATAAGTTTTTAAATAATAAACTGATGATAAAGTGGTTGATGGAAGCCAAAAACTTTCTTTAAAGAGACAATTATGAGATGATGCATTTAAAAAGAAGTATTCAAATACAAACTATGGAATAAAAATAAAAATGATACAATTCTATAATGATCAGAAAGCAAAAAAGTGGGGAAAAAAAATCGAATGACCGGCGAGGTGAAAGCACAGAGTAACATTACTTTGGAATTTTTGATTTCCTTGATCAGTCGAACAACTTTCGTGTCATTTATGTAGTGTATTTTTCTACGCTGAGAAAAACAGAGCTTTCACTTAAGGAAAATGTCAGCCATCACTAAATGCCTAAAATAAGTGTTTATGTACAAATACAATATATTTATGCTATCAAATTCACCCCTTTTATTATAGCGTAAAGCCAGAATCTTGTGTGTTTAAAACAACAGAACTACAATTAAATTCAAAAGTTGTAGTTTCTTAAATCCTGACAGCAAAAGAAGAAAAAAGAAAACGGGAAACTAATCCTCTTACTCTGCACCACGACAAGTGAGAACAGAGCTTTGTTGGTAAATACCCGTATCAAGTTTGTTGCCTCACGTCTAATATGGCATCCAAGTTGTCGTCCATGTGACTGGGAGAGTTGAAAGCGTGAGGTTGCATCTTTGCATAAACATCTTAGCCACTATCGTCTCATCAGAGGAATGTGTGCAGTTGATGGAAGACTGCTTACACTTATTCCCCTCAACAACTAAAGGCTTGTTAAAAACTGCTTTTCCCTATCTGTCGGTTGAAAAAAAAAAGAATATGTGCAACTAATGAATCACGTTCTTTGAAAAGCTTGAAAAACAAAAAAAATCTCTGTTTTGATGTTGAAGAAATAAAATAGTTGTTTTCACTTTGACTGACAGTCATTTTCTAGCATGTGTAGATCTCACATCCTCTGGGTTTTTGAAACATATTCAAAATCTTTCCAAATAATGCAATATAAATTTATCAAAATTACAGAATTACTGCAGCTTTCATTGCCCCCCCCCCAAAAAAAAAGAATATATAAAAAATGTACTGTACTTTTAAGGCAACTGTTATATCTTTAGATAAAATGCAGATAACAGCTACGATAATCTCTTTGACAGACATAACATTGTTTAGACTGATAAGTCTAGCTTTCATTACTGAGATTTTACACTCTGCAGCACAAATCAAGATAAAGATCTCTGATAAGACATCTCCGTCGAGTAGTGTGCATCAGTCTCTCGTAATTGAACAAAAATATTAAAAGAAGTTGTGGGCAAAATATCAATATGGACAAAATGTCAACAGTGTCTAAGACTTCATGTGTTTACATATGGGCAACTCAAATCTATGAAGCTTCCCTGCAGTAACATCAAACCACAATATCTCCTTCATCCTGCTATCCAAAACATTAGAAACTGAGTTTGCTCCCAGCATTCTGCAGAATATCAATTTAAAACATCACGGATCAAACATTAGAATTTCATTAATTAATATAGGACATGTATTAGTTTATCATTTTCCTTCTACATGTATTTATAATTATTTTTATTAAATTAACTGACTGATTCAAAAGAAAAGAAGAAAATCTAATTACTGTACCACATACTGTATGTATTATTTATTGTGAGATAGACATATGGGACTTATTATATTGTATTTTTATCCATTACACTAATAAACCGGAAAGCCATAAAGAAACTAGTATGACACAATAAACAATCATAAAAGACAATAATACCTAAATAATAATGCCAAAAGATGAAATATATCTGAAAAATCTGCTCCAGAAAAGCTTTCAGTTGCTATTTTCCTGTACTTTGTTTAGCTCTTATGCTCCTCGGTTCATTATACAAGCTGCTCAAGTCCAGCCAGCGCTGGTCAGTTGTCCATTTATTTGTCCATAAGGCCTGATGGGAGTGGAGACCACTCTTATCAATATTTCATAAAATCATATGATGTTGTGTTTGGTCAATCTCTCTTTTATGGTCTCATGCTATCTTAAGCTGAAGCCGTCAGTACTTAGGGCCACAGAGGAAATCAATGGGCAGGATAACAATCAGTGGCCTGCTGGTTACTGTAAGTTCAGTATGACTATGTTAACATTTCCTGTAATGTTGACATCACAATGTTGTTATGACCCACTGAGGGAGGATTTAAGATACAGCAATATGTTTTTAACGGTAACTATGAGACTACAGAATCTCTTAATGTTTGACAGAAGAAAATTATTTTTCTTTTTTAAAATGTCCTATTCAAATAATCTTGAGGTAATAATAATAATAATAATAATAATAATAATAATAATAATAACAATAATAATATTATTAATAAGAATACAATGTAAAATATACATACCATTTGTGTGCCTTTAATTGACTAAATTTCTGTATGCATAGCATATTTTATTTTATAAAATCTTAAGAGAGGAATATCTGTCCATCTTCTCCCATGTAATTTACATGAGCTGTTTGGGTTGCCATCAGTGCATTCTAATGCTATCTGACATTTCTGAACTGTTTTTTTATTCCAATATTATGATCAACGGCTCATAATGCAGGCTGCATGAATAATTTCGATGCATTTGGTGGAGACCAGATTATTTGAAACAAGTTCTGTTCTGGGCTTGCGGGGAACTGGCGGATCCAAGAACACCATTAGCCAGGTGGTATCCCATGAATTAAAAATATCTGAACATGGTTTTCCAGTCAGGCTGCTTCACTGCCGTCCCCAAACCCACCCACATCCTCCCCAAACCCACCCGCACTACACAGCACGTACTGTGTTTCAAGACAGAAGGCTGGCCTCCTTACAACCTGATGAAGAAATCTGCTGGAATGAAAGACAAAGAGGGGGAAGAAAAAAATCTGCCAAGTGATCTGGACACAGATACATGACCCACATACCCTTTCACTTGCCCCACCCATCCGCTGCCATGGTTCGACTGTCTTAAGGATGTTTTCACAATGTTTTACCATCCAATTTTTGTGGAGTGTACCTCAGGGAAGTGTGAATTAGATGGCAAACGGGAAGAAAATGTGGCAGAGACACCTCAGCGGAGCTGCGTTAGCGAGCTGTCACGAAGCCCAAGACGGCACCCAAACCAACCACCGCGAGAGCCGTTTCATAAAAGGTTGAATTAACATCGAGGTTAGCCTCAACTCAACTCAATTCGCATGAACTGGCTCCTGCTGCCAAGGACTCAAGGACTTATTCTAATAAAACATCTCCATTTAAACCCTGTGGCGGGATTCATCACTGATTTATGTTACAAAGGTGGCCATACATCCCAATGAGCATGCCAGGAGAGTAAAGGAGAAAGAGTAGAAGGGAAATAATTGCAAAAAAAAAAAGACCATAAAAGAGAAGGGGAAAAGGAACTGAGGTAAAGCCAACACAAAGGCAGGAGAAGAATAGTATTATTATTAAAATATAAAGTGAAAAAAATGATAAATATATAAATATATGATAAAGAATGTGATAGCATAATTAGAAATGGAGACGAGGAACAGATGAATGAAAGGAAAAAAGGTAACAAGAAACAATAATGAACAGAAAGAGCAACAGCATGAAAATAGAAGTGAAATCACAAATGAGGGCAAAAGATGACAAAAAACAAAGAAACCTGGTACTAGTAAAGGAAAGAGCCAACAAAAAAATATAAGTAATGGAAGAAATGGAAGAAAACAACAAAACCGTACCAAAAATGAAAGAAAACACGCGCACAGAAGCTACTACGATTCAGAAGTCTCCCAACAACATCCCACATGCTCTTCACTGCCTGCTGTATATTTAATAGCCACTCCATCATTCTGCCTCCTTTCCTCTCTCTCCCCCCATTTCTCTATCCCTCTTTCATTCCCCCGCTCATCCACGGTTTGCCCAAGCAGATGGAGATTGTAAGGCTAGGTGGCCCATTCCAGTATGACAATCTGTCTCTGTGAGCGGCACTCCGTTCCAGAGGAAAAAGCCGGAGTATTTCCCCACCCTGCGCACCACATATGCAGTGCTTTAGATTGTGCCTGCGTTAGGGAAATAAAAATCAGTGGAACGGCTTGGAGTGGCAGCATGTCAACGGAGACAGACGGAAGGAGACAGGGGAATAATTGTCAGGGAATTAATCAGTTGGGAATGCTTTTTCCTTATACCATCCTGCGTGGGTGAGAGTAATTGCAATGCAGGCCAAAGACAGAATTAAATCTACACCATTACAAACATGTTTATCTTTATCCCTGTGCTCTGTGGTGTGGGGGTAAAGCCTGTGTGACGCCAGTTCAAAGCATTGTCGTGTTAAACTGTATCACAAACTTAGCCCCCCTCAGGGACTTTCTTTTTTAGCCATTATTTTGTCAATGGCATAAATAAAACGGGGATATTTTCTGGCCAAAAAAAGTCTAGCTGGTAAGCTCTCTTGTCTATATATATAGTTTTATCCCTTCTTAAGAAAAAGTGAAAGAGGTGACAAGTCAAACAGCTGCCAGTGTGACTGATATTGTCACAATTGCTTAATTTTTGTGAATCAAGTTTTTAGTTTCTCAAAACTCCTCGACGGTGATCTTGTTTTGTTAAAAGCATTTCATAAATAAATTTGTCTTGACTTAACTTGCCCCGTGGGTCGCATAAACACATCATTTCCATATTCACCTAATTGTGTCAGTCACTCATTCTCACCAAAACAGCCTTTCCAGGTCAGAGAGATGCTTCTCTTGCAAGTTTCAGAGTTCAGTGGGAAACAGAAGAATAAGGGACAGAGAAAATAGCGAACGCAGCTTGTGAGGTGGCAACTTGTGACACTGACAATGCCAAAAACTTGGTGGTGTGAGCAGAGGAAAAAAAATTAACGATCCTAGACAATAAATTTTTCATTCACACTACACACCCAAGGTGAAATATGTGATCTGCAGCTGCAGCTGCAGCGTGACATGTAAAATGTGTTTGGATCTAGCCTGCAAACACTGCCGAGGAGCCCATGAAAGATGCATGGAGCCACTGGAGAGGTATAAAGAATTTAGAGATATAAAGGATATATGACAAATAAATCAGGATGCAAATCTCACCGGGTGCCACTGGGAGTTCTCCAATGAAAACGGCTTGAATAATTGAAGAGGAAGAGGAAACATTTCATCAATGAGAGGAGCACTGGAAAATGTTCTTCCCTCCTTTTTTTAAACCTTACTTAGAAGGCTTTCAGATGTTTTGGATTTAAAAAAAAAACAACAACAACAAAAAACAGAAAAGTAGAAGGGGGAACTCCACTGGAAGAGGCAAGCAGGCAGGTACATAAAACAGTTTTTTAATAGCACACTTCTTGCAACAAAGTTATCAAAAATATTGGGGCCTTTTGAGAGATTATCAAGGAGCACAAAGAAAGCAGTGTGAGACAAAAGCAACCAGAATTCAGTTGCATGTTTTTCCTAAACTGAAATGTCACAACTACTCAGACAGGAACCTCTATAGTCAAACCATCCTTACCTCAGTGTTTCAGCACAACTAAACATGTCAAAAGTTTTAAATACTACAGTGAATGTATACACAAGGAATCCCTTGTGAGAGTGGATATCGTTGATATATTCATCTCTGGCACACAGCTCTGTCAATAAGCTACGAAACCCCAGTGACCTTCAATTCAAAGCTGCAACCT
The DNA here is from genome assembly GCF_036321145.2 of Pelmatolapia mariae. NCBI lineage: Eukaryota > Metazoa > Chordata > Actinopteri > Cichliformes > Cichlidae > Pelmatolapia > Pelmatolapia mariae. The sequence goes on along the minus strand of NC_086238.1, from coordinate 2,033,077 downwards.
CAACTATGAATCACGCAAAGCTGCACTAAAAGAGTCCAAGAATAGATAATATGAAGCTGGAAATAAGCATAAAAGTTCCTCCTTATGCTAAATTAAGAGTAGTTTCCTTTTTAGGCAATTCACCTCACTATATTTAACACTCTATTCTTTATCACTCCCAACTCTGTCTCTCACTTTTTTCAGTTGTTACTTCACTGGCACTTATCATTAAAGCAATCCACGAGATATGAAGTATCAAAACAGACTATATATTTGATCTCCACTGTTCTCTCCAGAGAGAACAGGCATGAGCAGAGGTTACATAATGACTCTGTTGCCAGTTCAACCAGACACTCCACAATGAGGGGGGGCTGTTCTAATAGGGTTTCATCACCATGGTGAACCTGGGTTGCCAAGCATGACTGTCTTTGCAACAGTGTCTCGGGGATACTGGCTCCCCATAGATGGGGTTCATTGATTAGACTTGGAGTTCACCCCAGAGTCCTTGGAATCATTAAACACTGTAGGTCTTTTTTTTTGGAGAGGGGGGATGAGAGCTCAGGGATTTGCAGGAAGGACTCAGAGGTCATATTCATTAAGAGGTTGGAGACCCTGTTCTGAGTCCAAACTGTATTTCACACCCTTTCATCCAGCTTCATGACATCACTGGTGAGATAATTATTGGATAACCTTCATTAAAGAGATGGCGTTTTAAGATGAAGTCGCCTCATGCTGCTGATGCTGCGTAAACTTCAGCGCAACTTTAAAACACTTCCGTAAAGGTCACAGCTGAATTTATGCTGATTCCAAAAATGTTCCTCAATTTAATTATTAAAAACTAAATTAATTTGTTTCAATATGACTATGTGGATGCAGTTTGATAAGACAGAAAATAGACTGTAGATAAACAAGGGACATCTCTACCATGATGTCACCACTGCTTTATGAAGTCGCGTTTCAAAGCGTCAATACTGTCTGACTGTTGGGATTTTCTCTGTAATAGTGTAGGGACTCTTCCTTAAAATAAAGCACAAATAAAACTTGATTTTTTTTCAAGGCCACAAAAACATGCATAAATTATTATTTTGTTGTTCGTGTGGATTTAACTTGCAAAATTCAAATAATAAACTGACTGACAACGAGACTCAATTCTATCAATCAAACTTGTTTTTTGTTTAAGATCAGCTATAATGCTCTTCTAAGATACTCAAGTTTTGAAGTTTTGTATTCACACCCTAATCACAAAATAAATCAAGAACATAAAAGGATTCTTACAGGGGATTTAAGCTTCTGTGCTAAACTGAAGGTAACTAACTTCATAACTTCAAAACCGTCTGAAATCGTACGACATAACCTGACGTGTACCTCCCATGTCAACAAAAACTACAACTACTGTCACTGGGGTGTTTTAGTACTGTCAGTTACTCCTGTGCATTCCTGGCTACTTCATGTCCACAGTTTTGGGTTTTATAGGTAAGCAATAAATAAACAGCATCAATATAAGGACTCACAGATGTCAGCAAATTCCTGGAGGGAGATTGCCAAAACTATCGGAAAGGATGTGAGGTAATGTACAAAGAAGTGGAAAAACTTGAGGGACAAATATGTCTCCCGCTGGGAGTGAGGGGAACTAACCATAACAAAGAGTGGGGACCCAGTAGGGAAACAAAGTCCAGGCATTGTATTTGTTTCTATCGTGGCTGGCACCACATATAAGACACCAGGACACGACCACAACACATTTAACACATAAAACACTATGCAAAAGCATGAATGCTGGTAACGGTGTCAGCCATTTACATAGGTTACATAGTAGGCACTACAAAGATTCACTTCAAAAGTCCAAACCAGCCTTTAAGGAAACTGGTTTTGCTTTCTCTGAGTGGTCACAACCAAAGTTGGCCTAACACAGAGTCCTGAATGATCTGTCATTCTGAGTTAAATACAGGTATGCTTATGGGTTGACGGGGCACTGTTGTGACAAATGTGTGAGCTCAGTGTCACATCGCGTACTATAGAGTGACTGACATACCAAAGAATGTATACTCACCACTTGACACAGCCTGTCTACACTCTTTACATTTTAAATGCAGCTGACTTGACAGATCTAATGTGTCCTTGGATGTGGAACAGTTTCCTCACTTGTAAGTCCCGCTGATGTGAGTAAGGGATCTGCACTCGCTGAAGATTAAAGGAAAACTCCTCAGATTTTACACATCAAGATCAGTTTACTAGTCATGAGTACTGCTAAGACTGCAACGACAGCTGTAAAAAAGCTTTCTGTGGGACTAGAAGAGGGATCTGACAGGCCTAAAAAAAAAAAAAAAAAAAGTCTAATGATATCATTGAGGTTATCCTGTGCAAAGAGACCGTTATTACCAGAAAGCTTATGTTACAAACTGGCTACATTTACAAAATCAGGATGGCACAAAAATAAAACTACTTGTATTATAGGCAATAAAAAATCTGTTTATGAGTAGTGAGGACAACAAAGATTAAAATTTAGGGCCTCTGAGTCTATACTGCTGGAATTTTGACAAATCTTTTTTTGGGGCAGTTCACCCCTTACTCGAGATTTTACACATTTTTTAGTGCTTTTTATTTCATCTTCATTGTTTTAGTGCGAGTTTCCCAGTTTTACAGATATCAACTGAAGAGATTTCTGCCTTCTCTTGAATTTAATTGAACTAATGCCACTTCTTATAGAATCCACAAACTTTAATGTGAATAGTTTGGAGTAGGAACCATTACACTTCAGAGGTGTATCATGCTGCAGATGACATCATACATCTATCCATGACAAGAGCTTGTGCTAGTGACAACAAGGCTGTATATAAACATTAACGGCCACTCAGATAATCTAATATTAGGCATCTGCGTGCATTAGAGAGTAAAAAAGAAAAAATCATCCTACATAAACGTTTGTGCCAAACCCTGATTTCTGGAAAGCGATATTGCTGATGACTTTTTCAAATGCATTTTGGTAATTTGATACCAAAAGATGTGTGCCATTTAGTTATAATTAATGTAAAGCATTACACGGAATGTTGCCTGGCCAATCGAAGACGTGTGAGTCTATAAGAGAGTTTTATGTTTATGCACAAAAACGAAAGGTGGGTTCTAATATGGTAAAGATGCAAAAAAATAAACTGTGTTACCTCAAAGAATGTGTGTGTGTGTGCGTGTGTGTGTGCATTCAGCTCTGCCTTTGTGAGAGAGGGGCATGGGTGGCAGGACTACCTCTAAAAGGGGATGAGAGGAACTTCCTCTGCTTGGAGCAGGCACAAAGCAGCAGGCGGCGGTGTGTGGGAGGGGCAGGATAGCGGGTAGACGGGGTGAGGGCCAGTGCCAGGGGCGAGGGGCTTTGTGTGTTTTGTTAGCGGTGGCGGCACCCCTCAGGTCCCGTGGACACACGCCTGGTTCATTCGACGACAGCTTTGTCTGCGCTTGGAGGGCAGCCATGAGCCGACTGTGCAGGTTGTCGTGACAACTGTGAAGTGCAACAAACAGACACATACACGCAAAAAAGGATGAAGATGGAAATTGGTAGACAGCACAAAAAAAAAAGAAAAAAAAGAGAGAAAAAGATGTTATATGTTTGCGCCATGTTTGGGATGGATCATGTGCCGCCATATGTCAGAGAAAAGAAAATGCTAAAAACAGATCAAACTCATTAAGGAGGTTATCAAAAATGCCTAATTGCTAAGCAGAGAAAAGTAAAAGCAAACTTGTGTGTATTGATGTTGGACTTTGGTTATACAGACATATTTGGGAAAACACACACTTGTCTCTTAATCTCATTCACCTGGAGCTGAAGTACAAAGGAATGTGTTTGCATGTGCTCCTCTCCAACCTTTGTGCATCTTTCAACCCTAAACTATGCCAGGATCTCAGAGAAACAGAGCATTCGTTGACAGCAGGCGTTCCTCCAAAGACATGCTTCTCATGCCCTGTGGAGGCCTCCTGTACAGGAGACCCCGCGCTCAACCCCCTCCAACCCTCACTCTCTCCTGCAATCAAAGACAGCTTCATTATCTGCTGACTAATTTTGTGCCTGCCCCAAAACGACTCCCAGGTAATCGCTGTACAGGTTCACCCTCCTCCTCTGCACCTCTCCACATCAGTCGCTCTGAGACTTTGAGGCCACAAGGCTGTGTTTCCCCCCAAACAAAGGATCCTCTCAGGAGCCTGGGTCTGCATTACACTGCCCCCACCTGCTTGGAGAAGAGAGGGAGGGATCTGGAGGAGCAGGAGGAGGGGTGGAGGATCAAATCTTGAATCTCCTCACCAGGAGAGGAGCCAGCATTGGGACAGGCGGTGATATAACATTTGAATACCCCGACCGGGGACACACCGTCGTGCCTCTCCAATTAAATTATCCAGTCCACAATGGCGAGGCCTCGAGAATTGACACCTCCATTGAGAGTGTGTCAGCAGCTTTGTGGGGACCGACAATTTCCACCTCTGCAGAAATAGATTTGCTCCCAAGGGAAGCAACAATAGCAGAGCAATCCTTCTAATGCTCGTTTTTGGGTGGAAAATAGGGATGAGACCTGTGGATTTGGAAGGTTTACTTACAGGGGCCAAGGGAATTCTCGTTTGGAAGCGATAATATATCTGAAGTGTCTCTGACAAGTGCAATGTGTGATGAATGTGTTGTTTTTCGGGTGTAAGCCAAAGTCCCCTTCAACAGCATAACAAGTTTTGATAAATCTAATCAAATGCGCTTAAGCTCAGTGGTTTGAGAAACTTAGGACATTTCTTGTGTTCTGTTTACTGCATTTCTTTACCAAGTAGATGTGCACTTATATCAGCACTTATAGAGAACACACCCACACAAAGTGACGCACAAATGTGACAGAACAAAACTCCCTTTTCCAAAAGTTAATGGTGAGTCATCACTTAAACATACTTGAACTTTAATGAGCACTTTATCCAGTTTCTTCTTCAGATACATTAGTGTCTATTTACCAAAGAAAACAAAAATCAATTATTCCAGGTAGAGGGATTAACTCTGTTCCAAAGAAGTGAAATCCATTGATGACAAAACATGTTTCTGGCACATCCACCACATGTTCGCAGTGAAGAGACAGACAGAAATGACTTTGGGGAAAAAAAGGGCATAGAGCCAAAAACTGCTGTATTTACATTGGACAAATCTTATGTGACTGAGCCAGTAAGACACCCACATTGTGTATTAAAATTTTGGCATGAGGTGTTCACAAAATGAAAAACCAGTCTGATACACAGCACCTTAGTGGATACACAGACACAGGGGAAGGTGAAGGACAGTTAAAATATACTCACGGCTGATTTCCTTGGCTGAGTTTGGGAAAGACACAACCTATCATCAACTTTGTCTTTCTTACCTGAAACAGTCCAGGTGCAACCTAGATCGCTGCTGATGATCTGCTGAGGTGTTCATATGTGGTCAAAAGTAATTACTAACTTGGGTCAATCATACAATAACCGAAAAAAGTGATAAGGTCAAGAGACCAATTAGTGCCCATCTAACCCTACGCTGACTTGTCTGAAAACACACACCATTTACTCTCTGAGCTGTAGTGAAACTGTATGAACCAAACCAGAAAAGAACAACATTCACGTTAAAAGCAAATTGTGCCTTTTGAAATGAGTTTATCGCTGAAACAATGTGCAGCTTTTACTTTGGTAATGAATGCTCTCCGTTTCCAGGTTGAAGACTAAATAGCACGTGCTTGCTAACAAGTTGGCGTTTTCCATGCAAACTGCAGGTGACCGCGGCAACCTGCTACCAACCAAAGCAATCACAAGGAGATTTTTGGTGCAGCACTATCTTTGTGACTGATTTCACCTGGTGATGACAACCTCCAGCAACCACCGGCCAACTGGTTGGGGAAGAAGAATTTTCCCCTAGTGACCACAGGTTGCCAGTGTTCGCCAAGTCTGGGCCTGGGTGACTAAGGCCTGAATGTGAAAAATGCTGCAAGGCACTTAACAGGATTTTAGAAGAGATGACAAAGTGAAAACTGTCCTGCTAACTAGGAAGTTATAAAAGAAAATGTCTCTCTTATTTGGAAAGTAGTCACAGGCAATCTCTATCATTTTAGTATATAGCTCACATATAACATGTATGCAGTACCTGTACATCACTGCGATTTGATCTCAAGTGGACCAGCCCAGTAAAACCACTGCTATCATTAAAATTCTAAAAGAAACATCATCATTTTTCATTTTATTATAAAATATTGTATATATAATTTGGACACATTTATACGGCCTTGGATGGCTTTAGAAGCATTAGTGCAATTACACAAATGTGTCCAACTTTTTTCATATTTACTCAGTGTACTATCACTACATCGAAAAACATTACTGCTACAAGTCAGACAAATGTGTTAAAACAGCTCTTTGGCATAATCGCCTTTTGTTCAGTTCAGTTCAGTTCAGTTCATTTTTATTTCAAACATTTCAAACATGTGTCTTCGCAATCATTATAAAATATCATTTCATTATTTGTTTGAAAAGGAGTAGGCAGAAGTATTTACTTATTTGATATAAGTAAGGCATAATCGCCTTTTGTCAGCGTGTTATGTCAAGCAATCAGTAATGCCAATGTCAGAAAAAATGCTATATATTTGGCTCAGTTCTTTCACTTCAGAGTATTTTAATGACGTGATCTATTTATTTCATTCGACTTGCAGGACGATGCTTCTTGGTGCAAAATATGGTAAAAAGTCGAGAAACTGTGCTCTCATTATCTTTCAAACTTTGCAAACCAATCAAGTGGATTCATTGTTGAGTCAGTTATGGCCATATAAATGAAACACCTCGCAGCAAAGCCAAAATCCCAGAAAAATTCCCAAAACTATATCAGTTATCACTTTAATACTGACCAATAGTATTAAAGCAACCTTATTTCAGAGGTTGCCACAGCAGTTCATCTGTCTCTATCTCACTCTATCCCTAACATCCTCCTCCGTCACACAAACACTCTGCAAGTCCTCCTTCACTACATCAATGAATCTTCTCTGTGGTCTTCGTCTTTTCCTGCTGCCTGGCAGCTACTTTGTCCAATATATTAGCTATCCTTCCTCTGCACATGTCAGAGCCAGCTCAGCCTTACCTCTCTAAATTTCTCTCCAAACCATTTAACCTGCTTGACATGGCTACAATTTATAAAAATTAATATATTATGAAAAAATCTGTTTTCAAATATAGATGTTTGTATCAGCCAATGAACTGTTTGTTTAAAACAAATTATTGTTAATGCTGGTCTTAAACACTCCTCCCCTCTTCTCTCTTTAATCAGTCTCACAGAACCCTCTGCAAGACTTAACTCTGCCTACATAAAGACACAGTTGTTCTGTTTGACTCTAATACAAAGTGAATATGATGGACAAAGGTACACGGATAATAAGTCAGCCTTGCCTCTCTGAGCTAAGTGGATGCTGCTGAAAAGGCATGCCTTTATGTCTGACCCCTGAGAGGTAAGACTGATAGATGAGTATGTGCGTGTATGTGTTGCACATATGTGTGTATTGTAGCCCATCCAGTTGTTTTTTTTTGTACACTCCCCCCCAACACACACTCAGCCAAAGGTACCTGGCAGAGAGGCGTTTATCTTCTGGTTTGCTCGTACAGATAACCCGGGAAAATCCCACAACTTAAGCATTAACTGCTTATGTGATGTGATTTACACTATCATCAAATGTTTGATGAATGTATGTACATTTTGCTAGGCCTGGGTCTGGGGCTCGCTGTGCCTTGATCCCTTGGATGCTGCTGAAAAGGCATGCCTTTATGTCTGACCCCTGAGATGTAACATTTGGGACATTGTTACTAAGGGTTCCCCTCACTGCTGCTCCCCACTGGCTCCGGGGTGCCTGACTAGGCATTTTGTCATGATTGCTGGCCTGCTCCCTTGGGGGTTGTGTTACGGGTTCTGCTTGGGCCTCTTCATCATGTGCTGGGGGCTCCACCAGGGTTCGGGCGGTTCTTGGGGGTCTGTGGCCCCATCCTCTGCTCATGCTGGGGGGGCCTGCCCACTGACTGTGGTCCCCTGACACTCCCACCCTTGGCTGTTGGAACTCCGTCTGAGGGCTCCGTTTGGGGCTTCCCCTATCCCTCAGCTGGGGTTAATACATGGTTGTCATCGGGACTTCTAGCTCTCTTGGGTGCCATTGACCGCCAGGTGTTCCCCTGTCCACCTCTGGCTCTCAGGGGTTTGCATTATTTCAGTTTCTCACCCTCATTTTAAAAGTACGTTCACTGACAAACAGAATGACAGACACTTGCATCCTCTCTCTCTCAGACACACACACCCCCCTCTGTTTTGTCTTTTTAGTGCTGTGTATCATTTGAATATGCTTTGTTGCAGACGCAGCAGTTGGAGACCCAACGTGTGTGTTTACCTCACCTTGACTTTTCTCCCACCCTCATTCTTTTCACTTTTTTCCTCCCCCTTTTCATTTCCATTTCTCTGCTTTCTTCTCTTATCTTTTTTCTATCTGGCCGTTACCTCCCTATCTGCTCCAGCATAACATCCACAAGATAATAATATGAATAATAAAATAAAGTAAATAAACAAATAAAATAAAAACATTAACAAGAGGAGCCTACAGAGGGTCTACGGTGCTCCTCTTGGGAAAGCAAATATGTTTGGCACTACAAGGCATCCATCTCCTTGTAACAACTGCTGGACAGGACAGGTTTAAAAAAAATAATAAAAATAATAATAATTTGATGAAGTCACTGTGACATTTACAGGAGATAAAGGTAAGAACTGAGAGACCCTTGTGACCAAAGATAATATGCTTTCAGAGTAAAACTGAATGATTTTCTTCTTTAACTCATAAGTAGCAATCTGTTAGCCATCTACTACCCACCTTCCCATCACGTAGCCCGTTAAGACAAGCCCAGAGGATTTTCCTTGTCCAATCAAGACACCAGAGGGTCCAAGAGCCAGAGGAAAGAAATGAAGAGAATAATTCACTCCTTTTGTCTCAGTTTCTGGGTCAAGGCCTAATTGATTTCCTGATTAGTCGTCCATCAACCTAAATCACAACCTGCTTTCACACCTGCAACGGGAGTGTGATTTCATACTTGAGAAATTCATTAGGGTTGAGGAGCTTATTTATATATCTAACAAGTCTATTCCCGTAATTATCAGGTTTAGAATTCAAGGAAATGTACATTACAATGAAGGGGGGAAAAAGCTAAATAGAAAAATTACGAAAATTACATTTTCTCTTAAAGTTAATTTTCACAGTTGTTTTCCCATAAGGAATTGGCATGTATAATTATTCATCTCTTGACAACAGCTCAATTAACACAATAATTTTGTTTTTCATTTGTTATCATCAAGGGAAATATGCAGTAAAACAGCAACTTACATGCTGTACAGAAAACATACATAGGCTGTTAGGGATCTTCGTGCATTTAATTTGTGGAATGAGGCTCCATCCTCATGTGATACATAGGCTTCAGCTTAGCAATTATCTTCTCAAGAGCACAATGTAGGCATAATTTCCCCAGACTGCATAATTGTCCTTGAGTAAGATGACAAACTCATCACAGAAGTTTGAGAAATAAGCAGTTGTTCTGCTACTGGATCTAGATGAATGTATTTTTAACCCATTTGTAATCAGGTAGGTCAGTTTCTTATTTAAAAATGGAGCTTCTGAGAGTAACTCTTTCAAATTTTAAAGTTTGTGAGAGTACAGTGGTCCATGTCAGGGATTCACAAGAAGGGGTACTTGCAGACCTACCGCAGGCGGTACTTCTCTAGTAATGAGAGGATACAAGGAAATATTATCTCAATTAAGTGAAAAAAAAATCAGAAATAAAAATATAATAAAAATATGATTGGAGTTGAACAGGTTTAAGCAGGAAAACAGTAATTATTTATTTCTGCTTATCAATTACTTTTAATAACTGATAAGCAGCAGAAATAAAAGAAATCATTAGTTAAAATGAAATTATTATTCTATAATTATTGAAAGCGATAGATTGCTAACGTAGCCAGCTAACCAACCATTTCAGCTATTTTAACTACATAGTAAATAAAACTTTTACTAATATGGAGAAACAAATTAAACTGTTAGCTAAACATAATGGATAAAAGGTTGAAATACATACAAAAGGTTATATACAATTTACTTATCTAAAATATGGCAGAATTAAACTGACCAAATTTAAATCACTATTGCAAAAAACTCCATAAACACAAGGATAAAGTGTTGAAAATTGTTAACTAAAGAGGAAATTGGTCAAGTGTCTGCAAAAGCACATTTCACCCAACAACTGTTGATCTGCCACCAAGAATGGAAGTAAGTATGTTTTTTATTGTTTTGTTTCTTTTAAATAAGGTTTCACAGTATAACCTAACAGATGCACAGGGCAGCAGGTTTGGATCCTGTGGTCCATTTTATTACAGTTGAACGACACATTGTTTCTGTTTTTATGTCCACTAAGGCCTCAGTCACACAGCCTAGAGACCAGTTTTGAACGTAGGCAACATCCAGTTCAGGTCTGTGGGTGGGTGTTAGAGGCTGCTGGCAGTCGCTAGGTGAACTCAGCTGCACAGAGTGTGCTGCACCGCCTTGTGATCGCTCTGGTCCCAAGCAGCTTATCACAGTTGCCCGTAGCATAGATGTAGTAGTAGTAAAAAAGTACAATGCAAACTGGAGATGGGGAACGTTCACCTTCAGAGTGTAAGTTGTGCCTCACAAATAGGCCAACTTTTACTGTGAAGATGAAGGCGCTCCATTTCCCATTTTTCACAGTTTCACTACCGCTCACAGAGTAGCTGGCAAGTGTTTGCAGAGGAGTCAGCCTCTTCTGTGTACACTGCAGATGACCAAGCCAATCACAAGGAGGTTTTCGGTCCAGCATCTTATACTTCCATGCAATCGATCAAATAGTAGGTATACCCACAGCCCTCGAGTCAGGTATTCGGTGCCAGATGTGCTGAAATTCAGTGTGTAGTTCAACAGAATTTATGCTAAATTGGGTAACATCTGACAAAAAAAATGTGATTTCAAATTTAATTTATTCATAATAAAGTTAGGAGTTTCCCTGAAAATCCCAGAAAAAGGGAGGGTGAGGGGAAATGACCTTAAAATAAAGAGAAAATCATGAAAAAACACTAAGAAATTAAGCTGCTTGACACAAACATGGATGCTTTCTTTGTAGTCCTTCTCATTTGTCTCAAACCATCACCTCTCCATGTCTCTAATAAAGCTTGACTGCTGGGGAAGAAAAAAGCTTTCTTATTTGGGCAATGAAGAGGAGACTTAATGACTTCTGCAGAATAAACATAGTGGTTTCAGCCATGGTTTCAACAACACTGAATATTTTTGTCTTGATTCAAGGCCAGACTTGGTTAATCAAGTGCTGCAGTGACATTTGAGCTCTTTGGCCTAACATTCAGTGTTTTCTATTCACATGTAGCAGCATGAGATGGGAATGCAGCTGTAATGTTGGACTTTTAAGCTCATGCCAACCAATGCTCTTTATTGCACCTGATGACAAAATAATCTCTTGTCAAGCTCATCTCAGTAAGAAACTTAATGCAGCATGTTGTCACTCTGACGCTTTGCTGGACCCACATCAGATATAAAAAACAGACAAATATCTATTTTGCAATTTTCAATGAAAACATGCATGCCTGCTTTCAACACAAAGTCAGAGTGCACAAACATACACAGTCACACTTAACATCCAACTATAATTAGGAAAGATTATACCATTATGTCAGTGACTAAGGTGTGTTTTCTATCTGCACCTTGCGAGGCCACGTGAGGACCATACAAGCTACAATATGCACAGAAATGCGTTGTTAGGTTTGGTCTCAGCTCAGGTCAATGCTTTTCCTTCAATTTGGCCATCATTAGGGGAGTATTTTACTGTGCTCATGGTAACCTGATATCACTGACTGATGCTGATCACTCCCCACAGGGCCCCATGCTCTTCTCTAGCAGGCCAAGGCTAACCCAGCTGCAATTATAATACTTAAAATAATTCCACAAAAGTGGGGCCATCATTAAATAATTCAGCCTTCTAGTCTTGTCTTGACTTTACTAGACTTATGACATCATTCAAGCTGAATATCCCTTAGCAGATGTATGAGCCAAAAAAAATACTCAAACAGGTATCTGATTTCTAGAACATTTAATGTTTTTAAAAAGGGGTTTCAAGCATTTCCCAAAACCACGCGTGAGCTCTAGAAAGTGTCTCGCAACTAATTGAAATCGCTGCTTGCAGCCCTGATCTGGCTTTGCAACAAAGCCCCAGAGTGGTCCGATTTGCACGGCTATGTAAACAAATCGTGTTTAATTTTACATGAGTATTTGCTTGGCGCCCGACACCCTAAGAGCACGGCCATATCATTAATAAGCCAGACTTGCTCATCAGACTGTAAATGGCTTGCTTCATGTATAAAATATCAGAGGAATAGAGTGGCCCTGCATTTCTAACAAGGCCTGAATGCACTGCTACATTCTTAGGAGGAATTTATGGAGCGCGTCAACACCTGGACTTGCCGATGTTTACAGCGCCACTCCCACGCTGCCTAATGGATGATGAAGGGCCAGTATGGGCCTGTTCTTTTGTTAATCCCTGGATAGTTCTGAGTCTAAAACTGTCTTTTGGGAGTCTGTCTGCTTATGCGTTTGCTGAATTTTTCAACCATATCTTATGCCAAAAAATACATGAAAGAAGACTGCAAACAGTTAAATCAACTATTGTTTGAGTGCTAACCTTACTTTAAGGCTAATATACTTGAAAGTTTGGTGTCAACTATGCTGTTTACCCTTTTTCCTCAGTAACGACTCTTGGCCAAACTCCTATAAGCACTTATTTTCTAGAATGGTACTTATGAGTAAAACCATTTTAAACTTTGATCCATCAATCCTGATTATTTTACACTCACAATTCACTTTTTTGGGTACATGCATTTCACCACTATGTTTATGCAAACATCTATTACGCCAATAGCATGGCAGCAACTCAGTGCATTTAGCCATGCAGATATGGTCAAGTCTAAACTGAGCATCACAATGAGGAACAAAGGTGATTAATTGACGTTGAATGTTGCATGGTTGCTGGTTTAAGCATTTGAGCTTGCTGATCTGTTTGGATTTTCCCACACAACCATCTCTAAAGTTTAAAGAGAAAAAGAAAAGAAAAAATATCCAGTCAGCGGGAGTTCTCTGGGTAACAAAGCCTTGTTGATGCCAGAGGTTAGAGAAGATTAGCCAGACTGTTTAGAGCCAATAGTAAGCCAACAGTAACTCCAGTAACTACTCATTACAAAAAAGGTATACAGGAGAGCATCTCTGAATGCACAACATGTTGAACCCTGAAGCAGATTAGCTACAGAGGTAGAAGACCACACTGGGTGCCACCCATATTAGCTAAATATAGGAAACTGAGGCTACAATTCACACAGCTCACCAGAGTTCGACAATAGAAGATGGAAAAAAAAATTCACGTCTGATGAGTTTCATTTACTGCTAGGGTCAGATGGTAGGGTATAAACAACATGAAAGCACGGAGCCATCCTGCCTTTTATCAGTTGTATTCCTGCCCATGTCCATCTTTTCATGACCACAGTGTACCAATCATCTGGTGTTTGCTTGCAGCTGGATAGCACACAATATCACAAAGACCGAATCAAATCTAAAACCAGTTTTTTTAACATTACAATTAGTTCACCGTACTCATATAGTCTTCACAGTCACAGATCTCAATCCAATAGAGCACCTTTGTGATGCGATGGAATGGGAGATTGACGGATCTCTCTGAAGAATGTTTTCAGGACCTTCTTAAAACTACGCCATGAAGAAGAATGAAGGCAGTTTGGAAGGTCCATTTCAGTACTAGTAGGTTGTACCTAATCAAATTACTAGTAAGCGTATCAGGAGTCAGGAGTACAGCTGAGATTTCAAGCTGAGAAACTTTATTTGAAATTCAAAAAAGTATTTCTATTGATATTCAAAATATAATCAAAACTAAGTCACAAGTACAGTATTTAGTTTTCCTGAAACCACAATCTGCAGAAAACTGCCAGGGACAAAAATATAGTGGCCAGGGACCAAAATGGATGGTGGGCATAGGAAAGGCTAGTGTTCAATAAGGCATGAATCCCAGAGTGATTCTGCATGGACTCCGATGAGCTGATAAAGTTTCAGAGGGTCTGCTTTTGGAATTGTGCTGTGTATACAGGCTGTGCACACCTCTAGCAGTTGGTATTAACTATTAAGCATGACAAGTCTCAAACCCTCAAGTTGCATATAATTTTACACCAAGTTATACAGCACATGTCTGCCTGTCTATTCCTTAGATCTTTTGCAGAGTGGCTCGCACAAGTTTTTCCCCCTCAGCACCCCATTTGTCTGCAATGCGCTGTGTAATTGTAAATAAAGAAGAAGCCACTCTTGAATGCTTCCTCTGCATAGATGATGTCCTAATTGAGAGATGCAGGGAAATGGTTATAGGGTGTTTTCATTTCATGGTTCACTCCACATTCTCTATGCGCTTGCACACATTCATACACACTACATACACATCAACCCTGTGGTTTGCATCATGAATAAATTGAATATCCTCTTACTAAGCTACTAAATACATCTGCAGTGTCACGCTAGAATGAGTTGGGTGATGCACATTCTATACAGATCATGGCATCTTACCAACACATATGTACAGTAAGAACATAAACATTTAGGTCATATTATGTTACCAAGATGCACAGGATTTATGGACTGAAGATTGAAGATGAGGGTTTTTTGTTAGGTTTTTTTTCCAGCTGATTTGTACCAAGGAAACATGCAGCCAAACAAGAAACAAAACAAAACAAAATCTGTTACAGTCACACCATGATTTTAGGGAGTGAAAAGTACTTGCTGCATATATTTGGTTGGCTTTATAAATACGACATTTGGATGTGGTAACTGAAGTGACCTAATGCCTGTTTGAATTGTGCAATTTTGAGCTGAGACATTAGAGAAATGTGGCAAAATTTGTGGTCAATCAAAAACAGACCTCTGGTCTGCATAGAAGCAAATATGTGCCATTTTGAGTAATGATTAAAAACACACATAGCCAAATGTTTACACACGCGCTCAAACACACACACCAGAAACATGGAAAATTTGCAACTCATAAAAAGAATACTGCATGTTCAAAAACACAGTTTTGAGTATAAGAAGCCTGCAGTTAATTTTTCTTTCAGTGAATTCAGTGGATTAAATGGATTATTTGCGTACAGTTTTAAACTGAAATCCACAGACCTCCCTAACAAGACTTTTTTAAAACCTTATTACTGTACACATATATGTTCAATTTCGTCTGGAGACTTTGAATGCTAGTTTAACACCTTGGACTCTCAGTTCTCAAGCTGTTCCTTCTTTTCAGTTTTTCTATAATAAGATGATTAATGTTAGTGTCTCAGCAGGGTGACACAATGTTGCCCCACAGCAAGAAGGTCCTGGGTTCGAATCCATCATCTGGTCAGGGCCTTTCTGTGTGGACTTCCTCCCACAGTGCAAAGACATGCAGTCAGTGGACTTCAGTTAACGTCTAAATTGGCCTTAAGTATGAACGTGAGTACGTATTACCCCTGTGACAGACTGGCAACCTGTCCAGGATGGCTTGGCTCCTGTACTGGATAAGTGGAAGAAAATGGATGGGTGTGTCCTCAGCTGTAAGTGGTTGTATTATGGCTAAATTTTAGACTTATGGAAGTCAGTTAAGCAGAACTTTTTTCTAACTGACAACACACCTGAATACCTGTCAAAATAAATGGTCCCATCTGGCATTCAGGTTAAAAGATCAACACCAGTAATTATTATCTGTGTTGATGCTAGAGAGCATAAAAAAAAGAATGGATAGACTCCTTTGAGCTTACAGGAAGGCAACAGTATCTCAAATAACCAATAATTACAAATAAGGTATGTAGAAGAGCATCTCTGAATGCACAGGAAGCTTACCAGTAATTATTAGCCAACAGAGTCTAGTCCCAAACAGCTTTCCTATATTGCAGTAAATGGAGCCTTGTGATAAAATCTCCACACTTCACTATATGCTACATTAAAGTTTTTGCCTGTTTTCGATTGTCCTTCATGCACAAAGCCGAAAACAGAAAGTGTTTTCAAAGCAGGCTGGCATCTTCAAGTTGGCAAACTAGACTCCGATCAGCCAAGCGAAAAAGACACAAACATACCATTTTGGAATTTCTGAATTTTCATGTAGTCCTCCTTAAATCTAGAGGTTAATCATGTGAATATTTCAACAGACATCCATTAATTTGGTTGTTATAATGCCTTATGTATAACTTGCCTTATGTAACATCTCCCGATGTTTGTACCATTCTTAACTGCATTTTTATTTTAAGTATTCTGAAAGCACTGGAGGAGAAATGCACTTAAATAGGAAGAACGGGAGCAGGAACTCATTAGCAATGCAGCTGGTCGGTACATTACTGGCCAGGAAGAGTGTGTTCATTGTTCACTGTATTAGTCAAGTGCTCATTCTGTGTCATCTTAGGACAGCATTCCTAATGCACAGAGCAAAAATTGGAAAAGAACAACTAAACACCACAAAATGCACTGCAAGAAATTTCCTTCCTTATGAAGCTTTATGACAGCTTACTACTGTGTCTCTAAAGTTGATATAGTGCATGTGTGCGTGTGTGTGTGCACGCATGCATGGTTTACAGTAGTCACCGCAGCACACAGCCAGAGGGCTCAGTGTTTGATCCCGGGCTGTAAAATGGATTATCTGGTGGCAGGAGAGTGAAAGTATAGCGCTGCGTTGGCTTTGAAAAAGGAGACACGAGTGTGTTGTGTGTGTGCGCATGTATGTCATGCATGTACACGCATGTGATCTCTGCAGAGGACAACCCAATGGGACTGGGCGGCCACTAAGGAAACATGCTGTAAGAAGCTCTGTATGGCTTCAGCTAATGCTCACTTTGTCACCCAAACAGGGTGGGAAAGATAATCAATAGCCTTTGATAGCTACTATTAGGGTTTTAACAAGCTTTTCCTCACGCTGGGCTGCTCTACTGAGGAGAAGCGAGGAGAGCCAAACAGGCCTTCATCATCCTGTCCCTTGCAACCTTTCTGTCACTGCACTGCACATGCTCTATTTCATCTTCTGGCAGGAAGTTTGCCAAACTTTTTCCATATCAGGCGACCCCAAACAATGGATGTGTTCTTTGGTATAAAAAGTTGCGTAACTGGAATTATAATCACATCACGATATGAGTCTCTGATCAAAGAAGTTTTATATATCTTCAAATAATTCAAGTTAATGTGTCTTACTCTTTAAACTCTGACTTTTAGGAACAGTGTAAATCATTTACTGTGCAATAGCTTTGTACAGACAGAGAAATGCTCACATTATTCCACCATTACAAATTTCAGCCTCCCAATATTAACTAGTACGCGAGCACCTAAGCTAAACTAAATCTAATTTGCAGCATCTGCGTTTGTCACATCATTAGAATAATTGTTCCCTCCTCAGCTGTTTCCCTGCTGTTGTCTATCAATTTCTGCCCCTCAAAACCAAATGATCTGTTCATTTCCGAGACTCGTGTGGGTCTTTTTTCCCCTCCTTTCTTTTTTTGTTAAATCTCAAGCCACTTCTCTCAAAATTAGCCCCTCACTATGAACACATAATGCTAATGACTATAATTAACCCAAAATGGAACTTAAATAATTATGGACTGTGAGGATTGCTCATTCAAGAGAACGGTAAATTAATCCTCCACTTGAGAGCGTGATCAAGGTGTATTGTGTTTTATTCCTGCTAGCACTTAATCTTCATTTACTAACAAGCTGTATCAAATGCAGCTGAGCGCCAATGTAGCCACAGTCACCTTGACACAGCGCAAACAGGTCGTAACCAAACCAATTAGATGCTGTGAGGACAGTGAACGGGTAAAGCTTTTTTTTCCTGTTTAAAAGAATACCATCAAGTACCGTGTGAATAAGGTTAAAGAAGTTTTAATGACCTGTGTGTGCCTGTGTGTGTCTGTATCTAAAGGGGGGGGGATGTTCAGAAACCATGATCATGCAGTTCTTAGTAACAGTTTCCTTAAATATACATATATATATATACATATATATATATATATACATATATATATATACATATATATATATACACATATATATATATATATATATATATATATATATATATATGTATATATATATATATATATATACATACATATATATATATATATATATATATATACATATATATATATATATATATATATATATATATATATACATACATATATACATATATATATATATATATATATATATATATATATATATATATATACATATATATATATATATATATATATATATATATATATATATATATATATATATATATATATGTATATATATATGTATATATATATGTATATATATATATATATATACATATATGTATATATATATATATATATACATATATGTATATGTATATATACTGCTGTTCTGCATAGGCCTGAACCCCCTCAGTGAGATCATTAACAAGACTGGCTACGGATACCGACTACGAAACGGAGCGGTTGTCAGCCACCTCCTGTACATGGATGACATCAAGCTGTATGCCAAGAGTGAACGAGACATCGATTCACTGATACACACTACCAGGCTATACAGCAATGACATTGGAATGTCGTTCGGACTGGAGAAGTGTAGTCGGATGGTAACAAAGAGAGGGAAGGTAGTCAGAACTGAGGGGATTGAACTACCAGAAGGCAACATTGCAGACATAGAGGACAGTTACAAGTACCTGGGGATCCCGCAGGCAAATGGGAACCATGAAGAGGCCGCTAGGAAAGCTGCAACCACCAGGTACCTTCAGAGCGTCAGGCAAGTCCTGAGGAGTCAGCTGAACGGTAAGAACAAGATCCGGGCCATCAACACCTACGCCCTGCCCGTGATCAGGTACCCTGCTGGGGTAATGGGCTGGCCAAAGGAGGAGATAGAAGCCACTGACATAAAGACAAGAAAGCTCCTGACCATGCATGGAGGGTTTCACCCCAAGTCCAGCACCCTGAGGCTGTACGCTAAGCGGAAGGAAGGGGGCCGGGGACTGGTGAGTGTCAGCACCACAGTCCAGGATGAGACAAGAAACATCCACGAATACATCACGAAGATGGCCCCAACTGACAGCGTGCTCAGTGAATACCTCAGGCAGCAGAAACCCAAGAAAGAGGAGGAAGGCGAGGAACCATCATGGAAGGACAGGCCCCTGCACGGTATGTACCAACGGCAGATAGAGGAGGTGGCTGATATCCAGAAATCCTACCAGTGGCTGGACAAAGCTGGACTGAAAGACAGCACAGAGGCACTAATCATGGCAGCACAAGAACAAGCTCTGAGTACAAGATCCATAGAGGCTGGGGTCTATCACACCAGGCAAGACCCCAGGTGCAGGCTGTGTAAAGATGCCCCTGAGACAATCCAGCACATAACAGCAGGGTGCAAGATGCTAGCAGGCAGGGCATACATGGAGCGCCATAACCAAGTGGCCGGCATAGTATACAGAAACATCTGTGCCGAGTATGGCCTGGAAGTTCCGAGGTCAAAATGGGAGATGCCCCCAAGGGTGGTGGCGAATGACCGGGCTAAGATCCTGTGGGACTTCCAGATATAGACGGACAAAATGGTGGTGGCTAACCAACCGGACATAGTGGTGGTGGACAAACAGAAGAAGACAGCCGTAGTGATTGATGTAGCGGTTCCGAATGACAGCAACATCAGAAAGAAGGAACACGAGAAGCTGGAGAAAGACCAAGGGCTCAGAGAAGAGCTCGAGAGGATGTGGAGGGTGAAGGTAACGGTGGTCCCCGTGGTAATCGGAGCACTAGGTGCAGTGACTCCCAAGATAGGCGAGTGGCTCCAGCAGATCCCGGGAACAACATCGGAGATCTCTGTCCAGAAGAGCACAGTCCTGGGAACAGCTAAGATACTGCGCAGGACCCTCAAGCTCCCAGGCCTCTGGTAGAGGACCCGAGCTTGAAGGATAAAACCGCCCGCAGGGGCGAGATGGGTGTTTTTATATATATATATATATATATATATATATATATATATATATATATATATATATATATATATATATATATATAAATATATATCAGCAATGTTATCAATGAAATTTACATATAGATTTGATTGTCATGCTTTTTGTTTTGTTTTTTTGGGAACTTGGAAAGTGCATGGAGGTGGTAGGAAGTCAGCGAGTCTGAAAGCCAACTGTACAAAAAGCAGATAAAAAAAAGTTATGCAGTTATTTACATTGCTGAATCCCATGTGCATTATTGACAACACTGATGTTTCATTTTGGATCTTATTGCTATAGTCAGTGTACAGTTATCGTGGCACGCCTAGAAGGATGGTACGGAAAATCTCAATGACCTTTCTGCACCTTTTGGCACAAAAAAATGACCAGACATCACAGACCAAACGTTTTGGTAAGGTGACAGTGTCTTATGTGCACGATGTTTAGTTCTGGACACCATACTGGATGACAATGTTGCAGAAGTGGATGACTGGGTGAGAGGAACCTGCTGAAAGGCTGGAAGGAAAACAGAGACTGAGTCAATGAAATCTCATCCGTCTATCTACGCTCCTGGTTTCCTCTTTATCTCATCCTGCAAAGGAGGGAGGAGGGTGGATTTGTTTTTTATGGGGTTTACAGTAATGCTCAGAGGGTGAAATTATTCCTGGAGCCCCGAGTTTAATTATTTCCTCTCGTATCAATACAGTCTACGGACGTAATTTCCGTGTTGATCTGATTAAAGAAATATTACATTCTGCCAGGGTACGGGCAAATTGACTTTGGTGGCAAGGTCTTGACAAGAACCAGACACGCAGCTTTATGCATCAGTAACGGCGTAACCATATTATCCATGCACTGCTTCCTTCAGTGAAAAGCAAGATGCAGGCTGTTTCCAATGAAGACAAAAGAAAAGAGGAAGGAAATTCGGGGTGGAAGAGATGATGTAGACGTGCAAGTGTACACCTTCAATGAGAAAATATGTCTCAACATCAGAACAATAAAAATAAATAATAATAAAAAACATACAGAGCTTGTAAAACAAAGTACAAATTTCTATTCTTTTAAGTTGATATATTACACATCAGCTTGAAAGAGAACCGTTTCTGACCAACATTAAAAGCCTGATTTGTTGTGGTCTTTATTTAATCAATTTTCTCTGCATTTATCTGTTTTTAATGCATCTTGCATTATGTCTTCCAGAAGAAAACCTTTAAGCCTGCACATTTAGAGTGCTCTGTAAATAATATCATAATTGTATTGTTTGTCATGATTTTTATCATTTCAGTCAGTTTAACCTGTTCTGGATAGTAACATTTGAAATACTGTTTACTTTCAACAATCAAGAATCTTTGACCTACAGAGATTATTATGCTGACTCTGCTCTAATTCTGAGTTTTGTTTCTGCTCTCTTAAAAAAAAAAAAAAAAAAGACTATAGTTTGTACAATCTGAGATATCATAGATCATGTGATATCATAAATAAATAGTGTGTGTGTGCGTGTGTGTGTGTGTGTGTGTGTGTGTGTGTGTGTGTGTGTACGTGTGTGTGTGTGTGTGCGTGTGTGTGTGTGTGTGTGTGTGTACGTGTGTGTGTGTGTGTGTGTGTGTACGTGTGTACGGGTTCGTACTATCCTGGTGGGGACCAAAATCTGACTTTTACTATCCTGGTGGGGACTTTCTGCACCGTGGGGACCAAAATCCAGGTCCCCTCGGGGTTGAAAGCAATTTTCACACTCAAAATGCGGTTTTACTGTCAGGGTTACAATTAGGTTATGGTTAGGTTTAGGGTAAGGGTTAGGGTTAGGCATTCATTTTTAATGGTTAGGGTTAGGGTAAGGGGCTAGGGAAAGCATTATGTCAATGGGATGTCCCCACGAGGATAGCAAACCAGACATGTGTGTGTGTGTGTGTGTGTGTGTGTGTGTGTGTGTGTGTGTGTGTGTGTGTGTGTGTTGGGGGGAGGGGGGGCTTCTCACATAAGGATGTCAGATACTGCTGTTTTAAGGTGGTGTCTGTGCCGTCACCCAGTGAACCATTGCTCCAAATGAAATCCCAAAAGAGCAGAAGAGCTACTGGAAAGAGCTTTTCATGAGATGTTTTTGGAGCTTTGCTCGGTTTTGTTGCTTTTTTAGGTCTAGCCCCTAAAAACACACACTCAAAATTATGTTTACTCAGCGCATTAAAATGTCCCTATTTACAAGTCGGGCGTGACAGACTCATCTCACTATTGCTGTAAATCTGGTGGGTCATGCTGAAGACACAAAAGGACACATTGTGCACAATTTCGAGGCAATAACAGGGTTAGCTGTTGTGTGTGGAAGGAAAATTTGTACACAGAAAACCGAGTCAAACACAGTGCAGGAATGTGAGTCAGCAACGATGTAAAAGGAGAAGGAGAGTGAGAGGGCTGGAGGGAGGGAATGGGACTCAGGGCAAAAGAGTGCAGCCATGTGCTGGGTGTACACCTGTACCCAGAACAGGTGTTTTCCGCCCCACTTGCAGACCCCCTGATTAGGAGCCGCTACGCTTGCCTTACCCCGTCAAAGGCTAGCTTATCCCCCATCAGTGCAGCTCAGGCCCTGGATAAAATACCAGTTAATTAGCCAGCAGAAAGATATAGACTGGATGCTTACAGAGACACCCCCATCTCAACCTTCCGCCCTTTGTGGATACTGTGGAACCAAAAGTAATGTGAAGACTAAAGAATGAGTCAGAGAGAGTAACATTTTATAACTAACTGTTGTTTTCTAAAATTATCTGAATTTTCAGAACACACACTGGTTTTTATTACTTTGATTTTCTGCACTACTGATTAGGAGCATCATGCTTGAATAACTACTGATATAAACAGTTAAAACAGTTGATAATGATGTATAATAATGGGTATTCTTTGATTAGCCATTACAAAAAGAAAACAATGACCGTCGTAAGGATTTTTTTTGAGTGAACAGATTAATAGAGCACATTGTGCTTTATACCATATAAAATGTCCTTTTCCTGGCTAATCTTCACATACATAGGGAAGCAATCAAAGAGAAAAGGAGAACGAGAGAAACTATAATCATGAACAGCTGGAAAAGCGGGGGGCCAAGAGAGGTTGCATTATCCAGCACTAAACACTTTCACCTGCGCAGCTACTCCACTAAACATTAAACACTTTCACCTGGACAGAGCCATGTTTTTGAGTTTTAATCATATTTCCACCAGGGAGCTGAATTACTGTGCTGAAATGACTTTGTACTAGGCTTATATGGCCACATAGATGTTAGGCAGGAGCACTGTTGAGAAGCAATTATGAAAAAATGTTGCAAGTTTCAAAGCAGGGTAGGATGTACCACGTATACTTATAAAAAATAAAATAAAATCAGGCTTCACTGCTTGCAGCTGCAGAGCAGCAGAATGATATTTGCATGCACTTGGCCCATTTTCTAACATAGTGTCCTTCAAGCAGAGCATCAAGCCTGACAACTATCTGTAGTTGTCACCAGTGTAACCTTTCAGTTACACTGGTGAAAATACTGCCTGCAATGTGGCAATAAAGGAAAATACAAAGGATTGCTTCTGCCAGATTATGTGTTTTTGGTGTATTTATTAGTGATTTTTGCTTTTTCATTTGGAAAGTAAAAGTGGAAAGTTTGGCCTAATAATTAAGGGTCAAAACAAACAGTAAAGTATAATTCATTCTCTATGACCTATTGCATGGCATATAAAGCCACAAGAGAAACAATGTGAAGGGTAAATACAGGCCTAAAAATGTCAGTGTCATTATGGGGATTCAACTGCTATGGACTATGAGTATCACATCATTATATCTCTAAAAGATACAACACTAACTCGTGCTTCATTACACCCTAATAGATATTTTACACTGTCTCCAGCAACACTGAATACCAGATGAAAGTTATTAAATTTCTAACCATTACTCAATATGTGCCCACTTCTCTCTAAATTGGCTTCTGCACAGAGACCTGTCACACATCCTCATATGTGGCATTCATCTATTCATCCATTTTCTGCTTCTTATTTGAGTTGGGGTCATGGTGACAGTATGCTAAGGTTGGTATCTATCTTTCCAGCATCTACCCCCCCTTTTGCAGGGCTTCCCTCTTCCCTTTTCTCATGCAAAGAAAAGGGCCTAATCCATATTCAGTTGCTTGGTTGGAGGCATGGTGCTGTGTATGGAGTTCAAGTTATTTTGGCTTTTTCCTCATCTGTGAAATGTCGGTACACATCTCAAGACTGCACCTTTGCCTTCCACCCAGTCCTGAACACTGTGCCAATCCTGACAGGTGGTCAGCCCACAGGACAACGATCTCACATTACTTTATTTGGAACAAGCCAGGCAGTGCTCCCATAAGCTCACCTTACAAGTCCGTCTTGGTGAGCTTCTTCTTTTCCACACACAGTTTTCACCAAGGCCTTTAAACAGCTTACCAAGGGTAAGCTGTTTAAAGCCACCAGGCTCAAACGGCTATCAATTCTGATGATGATCTTTTTGATTCAGCTTCTAACCTTTAGACTTCTATGGAAAGTTTAAAGAAAATGTTTTCTACTTATAAAAAAAAATCTATAATTAAAACAAATACATCTGAACATATCTAATGGAAAAAGAAATAGGACAAGGAAAAAAATAATGAGGTGGTCACAATATTTTTGTCAATGAAAACAATTAAAATACAAAACATTTTATTACCGAGTGGACAAAATAAGGGGGGAAATCACACGAAATCACTATTTGAAAGAAAGAGTGTGGAGTGGATACTATGTACAGTAGAGATAATATTCAGGAGGGGGAAAGTGGTGAGTGTCAGAGGATACTGGGGAATTTGGGTTTTGGCATGTATTCCTCTCTGTGGAGCTACCAGTGCTCACAGATCAGAGCTCCACTTCTTCCAGGCACGCCGTGCAATACACAGAGGTGAAAGAAATTCATGTGCACAAACCTATACACACATTCCATGTATGCATAATGGATACACACTAGCTCTCTCACACACACACGTATGCATATACACGCTTACACAATTACTGTACATGCTTGTGTTCCCTCCAGCCATAAGCACTGCTCTGCAACCTAATTAAGAGAACAATTAAGTTCAAGGCGATGGGGATTGAAAATGAGGTTCATTCTGTGTGGATTTGTGTGCACCTGCACATGTGTGTGTGTGTGTGTGTGTGTGTGTGTGTGTGTGTGTGTGTGTGTGTGTGTGTGTGTTGCAACCATATAGGGTAGTAATAGAATACAGCCTGTTGCCAAAACATGAGGCAGTCGTCTCATTACCTTAGATACGAGGTGTACTGAAACTGTTTAAAATCAAAACTTAAATCAGTTTGCAATTTAAATAAAAACTATTTTATATCCTTAACACTATTCTTCTTTTTTTTTTAAAACCCACCTGTGTAAAGAGCTCCAAAATGCACAGACAATAAAATCTTTTTTACTGTATCTATACTGACACGATAAAGTAAATAAAGGAAATATTCTTAAGGTTTTGTTGTGTTTTTTTACATCCAGTTTCTCAAATTGAGAGTTTGCAGTTTGTAGATTTAGCTACCTTTCCTGAGCCTACTTCAGGGCCCTGTCAGAATTATTCTGACTTCTTGTAAATCCATTCAGAAAAGATGGCCATTTTTTCACATGACCTCTTTAAAAATTGATGTTCTAAACATACATTAAGTTCATCCGACAGAAATGATATTCCATCTGAGATTATAGTTCTGTGCTGGCAGCACAAACAGGATTTTGCGGCCAGGACGGCAAGAAGCCGGGAAATATTAAACAAAGAAGGAGAGAGCAGACGCTGAAAAATACCTGCTGGCCCAATACCAAGGCTCCATATGCCCAGCTCTACCCCAACTGCTGGCTGACCAGCCTGTATGCCCACTCTCTCTCAGGCCTAAACACACATACAAATTCACAGACAGACGCAGGCACACATGCAGCACATGCTTCACTGGGGACAAGCCAGCAAGAGTAATCCTGGCCTACTTTTCTGCCCGAAGCGTACTCCAGGACCAGCTACAAACAGTACTACTACAGAGGAAGGAGAGGAGGTACAGGAGGGGTGGATGAAGAATGAGAAGTGATTCAGGGTAAATCAGAGCGAGGATGAAGGTTGAAAGAAGATGGACAGTGTGGTTGGAAACTGGAAAGAGTGGTGGAAAGGAAAAGGATGAATGGGAAGGGAGGACTTGTAGTCCCAATTTTAGGGCGGCAATTAAAGAAGATGAGATAATGACAGAAGGTACAAGAAAGGGAGGGATGCGAGAATGATTTAAATCAGGTTGTATGCCAATGTGAAAAGAAAGAAAAACTGAGGGAGGAGATGGACTTCACTAGACTTGAGAGAGACCCACTGAAACGGGTTTGGAGAGAGTCTGTGAATCCTAATAGAAACCAGTGCAACTGCAGATTCTCCTGCCAAACTAGAAGGAGGAGGGACACTGGCTGATCTTTTCTAAATAAGCGCATTAGTTAGAGAGACTTCCTCTTGCTGGGAGTTCCTGCTGCATATGCTAAGAAGCCTCAAACCACACAGGGGAATATTTTTTACTTTGCTCCCATTGACAGGATGAAAAATTATACCTGGAATATGTAAATAAATTATTACATCACACACATCCCCCATGAGCACACACATAGCTATTACTTACTTCAAAACATGTATTAAGACAGGAAATAAGAAACTGCATGTTTATTTATACACATGCGGATACACTATGTTGTATGTAAATAATCAGGATCATTTCTATATTCAGACATTCTGGTGATTCATGTGCGGTGCAGACCTTCAGGGGTTACATGTGCCGCAAATTCTGTTTGCTTTCAGTCAAGGTATAATTGCTGTGTGTACCCACAGTCTGCACAAAATCGTTTTATGAATCATGTTCCTATACATCTGCGGTCTTCTGTTTCCTGCATGCAAAAAGGTTGCCATGGAAAGCAGCATATTATCCCTTGCAATGATTAAAACATTTTTTATAAACAAGGATTTGTTGTGAAACACAGTCATCATTTATCTAGTAGCGCAATTGTCTAGAGCAAAGATAAACAGGCAGAAGACAACAAAGGTAAATTATTTAAAGTGTCACTTTAAATGCCGCACATTTATTCTGAAGAAAAAACATAACAAATTACCTAAACTAGCTGGTAACAGATTAAAAAACATCTACCAAATAAAACTGGGCAAGCAAAAGACCAACAGACTGGTGACAAACTGAAAACCTGGGGGTCACTAAAAATCAGTAAAAATTGTTCTTATTGATGACTTCGGACTACTCTGTTCTGATGGGCCATCAAAGGGTTTGACTAGCACATTGGACAGCACTCCCTACCCTTCATCATCAAAATTCCAAATGACAAATTATTGACCAAATTATTTCTTTGTTTGTATTGAAGGAAAATGGGACTAAGGTGCAAAACAACAGTTAAAAGTTCTGGTATGCAATTTTTTTTAAAAACGGCGTAAAAGTTTTTCAGATTTTGTATTTCCACATTTTGGTACTGCAACTAACATGTTTCAAAAGGAGAAGCTTCTACTTTGAAGGCAAACACTCACCATTTCCGGTTTGCGCCACACTTTTTTTTAAGTGATCAGTGACGAGTCTCTTAAAACAAGTCAGCATCTTCGTTGGAAACTACCAGCAACCATAGCGATCTGCTAGCAAACAATCACGAGGAGATTTTTGTTGCAGCACCATATACCTGTTTGCAGCATGTTTCACCTAACCAGTGCCAGCAACCACTCCCCAACCAGAGTGGGATTACAATTTTTCCTTACTGACTGTGGTCGCTTGGGGGGGGGTCTGTTGACCTGTGTGACTGAAGCCTAAGCTCATAACAAAAGCTTTCTATGTTTCTATGTACGGTATGTCATGCATGCAGAGGATGAATAAAATTTAAACTTCATAAAATAAACTTTATAAGCTTTGCAAAAGTTTCACAGCACTAAAGTGATATTGTCTTAAATGGTAACAATGTTGTCAATCGCGGTGTGGTTACAGCTTGAGAAAGATTTTTGTAAATAAACCAAGCTCCATTGCAAAATAGCACACGTGTAAGTCTTCTCATTCTCCTTACCTAATGTACCAAACACACTCCCCAGTTGGTGCTTTATCCAAGGTGCAAATTTGTCAATTTGTCAATCCCACAGCTGCCTGCTGTTTTAACTCCTCCAACAGCCCTACCTGTATTCTTGATGGGGATGTTTACTCGTCAACAATTTCTACATTTAGCATCTTTGCAGAGATTGATGAGACTGGAGTCTAGATTCCCAACTAAACCATTCTTATAAAATAGTTAATTAATTTTAAACCTGAGTTTTCAGACTAAAGAACAGCAACTAATCTATTGTTAAAAATTTGCAACCACAAAGAGCTGAGTTGATGGAAAGACTTAATAAAAAAAAGTAGACATGGATACAAATCTGTGCTCTGCCCTTATGTCTTGAGCGAGTCTGCTTGGGTCCACTGCACAATTTTTCGTGACTCCTTGGACAATGTACCAACTGCACGGACTTCAAGCAGACTTGAAAGTATAACAAGAAGGACTCCTTGACTCTTCTATCCAGCTGTGTCCGCAGCACTGTATAATCAAGGCTCAAGTCTCCACCAATGACCTCCACATTCCTTGAATGACACACAGTATAGTGCGGCAAACTTCCATGCTGTACAGAAACCCTGCAAGGATCAATTCTTGGGCCCCTATTTTTTTTTAATGCATGAAAAATCTTGGTGCAAGTATGGACGAGAACCTTAGCTTTGCTATATCAAGCCTTTAACACATCAGTTTTTGGACATTTTAGAAACAGAGATTATATGTCAAGGCAAGATCTACAGCAGATTATAACTTTATCTGCTGTAGGGTTAACTACACTGCACTGCTCTCCTCCTTCCTAAAAAGACTATTAAACACTCAAAATTGGTTCAGAATGCAGCAGGAGCCCAAAATCACAAAAACTAAGAATAGGGGTCACATCACTCCAAACTCACAAATTTATCTCCATGCAAGAGATGTAAGACATAAAATGAAATCGTTTGCAGTTCAAAAAAGTCCTTTGGGCCCTAGTCACCAGTTGGAGCCTAGATCTAAAACTGAACAAGGTTAAATGGCCACTATCCTGCTCACTACTGGAACCAACTGCCCATGGAGTTTAGATCTACTTCAACTTCATCATTTTCAAAAAGAAGCTAAAAAAAAATGCATTATTCCACATCACCGTTAATTAATCAGCTCAATGTACCTTTACACTTGCACCTTTACATTCTTTAACTCCACTTGTACTACTAAAACATCTCATTTTATGACCATTTTTTAATCTACTCTTAATTCATACATTTTTGATCACATCTGTTTTAATTTTATCTTGTAGAGCACTTTGAATCAATGTGGTGTTTTGAAGATGCTATATAAATAAACTTGCCTCTTTTTGCCTGATTCCTGTGACCAAGGGCACTCTAAGTAAAATGTGATGCGTGGAATCATCCGATATAGGGGTGCTTCCTTGAGATAGTCTAACATCAGATGTGTCGCTTATTTTGTCCACGCATTTATAATGAGCATCTTCGTCCACAGAGTCAAGCAAGTCCCATGAAATTACACTTAATTATCTACATCATTCTTGTTCTTTTGTTCCTAGAGTATAGAAACGATTTAATGAGTACCCGGGCTCTATGAATCAATGATACTACACTGTTAAACTAGACAGAGGTTGCCTGATTACATTTTTGTCAGCAGGGAGTAAGAAACAGTGCTGAGCATTCCCAAGGCTTTTCCGTGTTAAGGAAAAAAAGAAAAATGGAAAAGGGGGAAGGGTATTTAAAGGGTCAATTCTAATGCACACACTGCACAACACACACACACCAGAGTTATCCCATTGCTCTCATCGCTCTCACTGATGAAAGGTGTGTCTCTGCTCATGGGTCGTTTGTCGCGGGCATCTCCACGGACGGCTCATTGGAGAGTGCAAGGACCCCTTCATCTTTCACAGTGACAGGTCTCGGACACTGGGCCCCCGTGACAGACGACCCATAACTCACCAGAGGGGGAGTGGAGATAATGGCCTTGACTCTCAGCCTTTGTAATGATCGCGTCCAGATTTCCAGTCTCGCACTATGATGTTAGACCCCGCCCACAAAGGCAGGTTGTTGTCACTTTACTGGGATCAGACACAGCAAAGTGGGTAAGACCTCTCCGACTTCCAAAACTGCGGTAGTAGGGAAAAAAAAATAAAAAATACAGATTGCAAACAAACTCCAGACCAGAGCTGAGCACATTCCTGTAGTCAGGTATACTTTCTAGGGCAGCGGTCCCCAACCTTTTTTGCGCCACGGACCGGTTTATGCCCGACAATATTTTCACGGACCGGCCTTTAAGGTGTCGCGGATAAATACAACAAAATAAAACTAGTACCGGTACCGAAAAAAAGAAGATTTATTCATAACACACGTGAAAAGACCCAGGAAAACCGAGTTAACGATAAAAACGATAACAAAATAACGCTAAAAACTGATAAAAACCCTGAAAACCATACATTTCACACCTGAGCCTCAACTCTCGCGGCCCGGTACCAAACGACTCATGGACCGGTACCGGTCCGAGGCCCGGGGGTTGGGGACCGCTGTTCTAGGGTGTAGCAGAGAATCATGGACATGCAGAGCCCCAGTTTCCCAAAAGTGCTGATAAATCCCAATGCTAAATTTTCCACGTTTTCCACTAGTCTAGAACACAGCACCTTCTTCCTGTTACTTTTGTTGTTCCCACCCCAGACACATCTGGCCAATAAGCTGACTGAATGTTCTCATGCATTTTGTTGTAACACATTTTGGGCCTCATGGACATTGCTTTAATTTTATTCTGTGTGAAAAGAAACTAAACCATGGCAAAAAGCTAAGAGATTACAACTCATCAACTGATTCCGATCATATAAAACAAACTATAGGTGTGAAACTGCCTTTAGTGACTATATGAGGCATACCACAAAAGTCCTGGAGTGAAAAGGTAGCAAGCTGTGGCCTGGGTCCCATTAAAGGGAAATACCAAACTCTCAAAAACAAGCAGAGAAGAGCAACCTGTATTTCAACACCAACGGCTATGGTACAACATGGCAGTCACAATGCTGCTTCCAAAGATTTCCCACTCCATTTCAGTGTCAAGCAGAAAAAAAGTAAATAAATATGTGCAGTATGAGCACAAGTAACTATCACAAGAAACTTCAGTTTGAAAAAGACTGCTCCAAAAATACCCGAGCGGAACACAACCTTTCAGCTTTCAGTACTCAGAGCTACGGTGGTTCTTCTGGGCTGCAATTCCATAAATACGTTTCTATAGATCAAAAACTGTCAATCTGAATTTCATTTGCCACTGAAATATTCATTCATAACTATATATGTAACAGGAACTTTAAAAAAAATGCCAATATTGCATAAATATTGTGTTTGATTAATAACAAATCGTTTTTAAAAACTGTAAAAGGGTTAGGAACAG
Source organism: Pelmatolapia mariae (assembly GCF_036321145.2). Classification (NCBI taxonomy): domain Eukaryota; kingdom Metazoa; phylum Chordata; class Actinopteri; order Cichliformes; family Cichlidae; genus Pelmatolapia; species Pelmatolapia mariae. The sequence continues at coordinate 2,001,529 of NC_086238.1, read as the reverse complement.
CGCCACATCCATGAATCCATTCAGCAACTATAAGCAGATCAAACTATGTATTTATGGAACATCAGAAAATTGCCATGCATGGACAAAGGAGTAGGGAAGGTTGCCGGTTCGAGCCCCGGCTTGGACAGTCTCGGTCATTGTGTCCTTGGACAAGACACTTCACCTACTGGTGATGGCTAAAGGGGCCGATGGCGCGATATGGCAGCCTCGCTTCTGTCAGTCTGCCCCAGGGCAGCTGTGACTACAACTGTAGCTTTCCTCCACCAGTGTGTGTGAGAGTGAATGAATAGTGGAATTGTAAAGCGCTTTGAAGGTCTCGAAAAGCGCCATATAAATGCAATTCATTATTATTATTATTATTAAAATGTTTAAGGAAGCATTCATGGAAGTGGCTTCCAGTGTTTAAATGATAACATAAAGCAGCACCCTCCTACATGCCCTGTATCATCCAGTAGCTCCTTGCTTGCCTGCACTGTGTAAGCTTGACACATCTTGTCTTCACATGTAACTGTACCCCTTCAAGCAAGCAGGGTCAACTTAGCAACGTCTCATCACTTGACAGAGAATATGCTCACTACCATTAATAATACTGCCTCTGATTTTCACTGAACAGCGTAGGCTTGCACCGATCCTCAGCGTTCAATTCCACATTCAGTGAGCAACATCAAGATCTATTAGGGTGTTCGTGATTGCACTGAATATGAATGCTGACAAGAAAGCGAGGGCTCCCTGTGCCAGACAGCGTGGGATTTGGTCTCTCACAATTTAACTACAGAAGCAAGTTCAGAGGAAATAATAATATACTGACCTTGTAAAAGAAAAGAGCAGTTAAGTACTTTTGTCTTCGCAAAGCCCACTGAGACTCACCTCTTGGCATCAACCCACACATTTTCAGTCTCCAGAAATAATCATCCAATACTAATCACAGAATCACATAGGCAAACTATGTAATTATACGGGTTTTTTTTCCCTTTTTCTACAAGTTTAAAACCTTTAAGCGTGTAACACAGTGACCTTTCATATGCCGAAGGCCTCATTTGGAATTGAAAATGAGACAGACAGCCATTCTGAAAAGATGAATAAAGAGTGGTAGGGAGGAGTTTTAGGGGGACCATGAAAACTGAACCCTTCCTTATGAATATGCATATTCATATTTGGACCTTGGTCACCATAAAAGACAATGGAGACTCCGAAGTTTACTGGCCCCTGTGGGTGTATTCAACCCCATCCTATACAAAGACAAAAATTTTCCGCTGCAGCCTAGTCAGGGAAAGCACGGAGGAAGCTCAAGCACCCCTGAGTGTTCCTGAATTAGACAGACAGGAAGTCGTGCTACAAGAACCCCCGTCCCTATAGCGATTCCCATGAATTCCCACAATTCCACTGGCCCGTTGGTTGGTTACTTATTCAGCAAAGCACCACTGTGCTCCCCTTGAACCCAGTCATAAAGGGACAAGAGAGAGGCAAAGAGTGCGACAGAAAGAGATGGAAAAAAATAATTTTTCATTCACCATCGCAACATGCCCTAGATAACAGTAGATTGCCCTTTTTAGTCAGGACAAAATTGCCTTTGTGTCGGAAGTTACAAGAGCGAAAGAGAAACAAAAAGCCAAATGAAAAGGGGGTGCTTCAAAGGTTAATCCGTTACAAGTGAGATCAGAGCGTCCCGTCTTTAAGGAACAGAAGAAAATCTCTCTCTTTTCTCTTTCCCTCCTTTCTCTTTTATGTCTGGCCATAAAGAGCAGGGTTTTATGTACACTCCAATGGCTGAGGCTCACAGAACATGCATGTGAATGAGGGGGAACCACAGGGGACCGATATATCTTTACAAATATATATATGCACATAGAGAAGAAGGTAGAAAAAGGGAGAAGAGGAAAAGATATAAAGACAGAAATAAACAGAAACAAGAAGGTAGGCAAGATGGAAAAGAAGGGGATGGTGGAAAGAGTAAGAGACAGGAGGAAAGAGAGTGAGTCTGAAGTAAAAGAAAAAGAAAAAAACTGGAAGAAAAGCAGTCTGGTGATTTAATCACAAAATCAGAACTGAAGGAGCGAGGCAGGCATGCAGTCATCATAACGGATCCCATCTGAGAATGCTATTACAGTCCTGGCTCTGGCTGTAGCTAAGGCTACCGGGCTTACAACACCAGCACAGAAGCATTCCCTTTCAGCCATGACCTGCCTTTAGTACCTGCTGAAAAACTGTGCCTGCTTAATATCAAAGCATTCAACGAACCCCAGGCTGGTGATGGTGTAGTAGTGCAAATAAAACTGCTGCCTGCAAACAGGTGAGAAATCTGGCCTTGTGCTCACCTCAGGAGACCTTTAAACATTTTCATTCAGGTAAAAAAACAAACAAAAATACTGAAACACAAACTTTTCAGTTTGCTCTGTACAAAAAAGTCACCAATAAAACAATAATCCTAATGCAGGTCAGAACTGAAAAGTGCTACTCGATTTTCCCAGTTCTTATGAACTGTTCTCTACTTTTAAACTTGATTTATTTATTTATATTATATCGTATTGTTCCCTTTTGTTTTTCCATTTAAACTTTGCTTTTATACCATTGCTGCACATAAGCTACTATAAGTCTTATAAGATCACAAAAAATTATCATCATCTTTATCTTTGTGAAATAAGTTGCTAGTGCTGGGAAAAATTTGCAACAAAAATACTTTTATCTTAGAAAAGGAGTATCCCATCATATATTTATAGAAGGCGTCTGTTGAGCATATGCCAACTTACCTGCAGGACTGTGGGATGGACTGATGCATAGAGGGAGAAGGAAGGTGGTATGGGGAGAAGGAGGAGGAAGGAGAGATGCTAGAGGGAAGCAGGAGTCTGGAGTTAAATATTAATCCGTGGTGATTCATCTGCTGTGGAAGCCTCCAGGCTCCTTCTGCACACCGCCAGCTGTTGGCCCCCATCTCTTGGCCCTGGACCTGGATGTGAAAGGCTGGGCTGCTGCCCAGAATGCCCAGACATGAGCTTCCTTGGCTGGGAAAAGGCAGCTATAGCCAGGACAGGTGGTAAACCTGGCCCGAATGGCATATGTGTGTAAGTGTGTATTTGTGTGCGTGATAGGAGGTGTTACACATTCTGTATAACCACAACTCTAGGTGTAACACTCTAGCACTGGAGTTACAACACTGTCACATACAGGCGACAATGAAGTTTGACATTATGGAGATTCTTTGAGGGTGCGAGGTATAAGGACGCAAGGAGACTGGATGGATGGGAGAGGAAACCAAATCAGCTTCATGTTGAGTTCTTGTGCTTTGCCAAATTGAAGCTGCCCCACAAACAGGCCATATACTATGTTTATTTTCTTAACATATAATGCTTGAATACCATATGATATTGTGGAAAATTGAGCAATGCTAAATATTGAGCATACATGTATTTCTGGTCAGCTCAAACTCTTTGTTTAAATAAAACATTGGCTAAATGTATAAAATGCACGCTTAAACAACTTAAGCAATAACATTAAATTAATAGTATTGCCAACTTTGAATTTACTGATGCTCAAATCTATGCAACATACCCTTTTCAAGCCATGTTGTTAAATAATGAACTAGTTCTTGCTCACAGAGTTTGAATTTAACTTATTAAGACTCTTCAAAACTTCAAACTGTTGCTGTCTCTAGGCTAGCTCAGCTCGTTAGCAGATAACCTTTACTGTTCAGACCAACTCTGCAGTGATGAGGAGCAAGCAGAAGGAGCTATACCGGGCTTTTATTTCCTTTAACCCTAGAACACTATCGCTGGGTGATTTTCACCCGAGCAAATACATTTACATGATTTCTCTCTCCTGCAGCTGTTAGTGTGTCGAGGAGATTGTGCCTTCACCAGGGAGGTCTCAAATGTCCCAGGAATGGGTGTATCAAAGACCAGCTTTCCAGCGTCTTTTTTTTTTTTTTTTTTTGGAATTTTTTGTTCTTGAATTCCAGATTTTTCTGTAATTTTGGAGCATTATTTTAGCATCCCCCATGACACTTTTTTTCATTTTGTTAGACATGCCACAGTTGAAAGTAAAAGCTGACCACTCTGATTTGTCATGTGTTTGATATATTTTGATGACAAGTACTTTTAGTTGGTCATATTATATCGGGTAAAAATCACCCGGCGTTAGTGATTGTGTTACTATTTATAGCGATAGTGTTCTAGGGTTAAGTGAACAAGGTGCCTGAAATCTGACATATCAAGCCATTTGATGGTTGTTTACAAGACCTTTACAACCTCATACACACACAAATCTCACACTAGCTGCAACTAAATTCTGTTATTATATCTGTTATATAAGTCCTTTCAATTTCTTAAGGGAAAAGGCTGACCAGGAACAACAGTAATCATTCAAAAATTACAACATCTTATATCAGCTAATCACAAACCCAGCACATGCTGTCATGATCCAAACATCCAAAAAAGTTCTTTCAAAATGGAAAAAAAGAAATGTGCACTTCACACAAAACTAAACAGGGAGAGCTACAAAATAATCTGTCGACATGCTGCTGGCTGACAAGCAAATTCTGGATGGAGAGGTTCCAAAAGGCCAAAGCAATCCAAAGCTGTCACAAAATCTCTTACACCACTTTATATTTTCACATAGTTACGGTGATATTCATACTCATTTACTGTATCTTTGGCATCTATCTTGTTCAAACATGTGAAGTTGTGCAGCATGTCAGAGCCACACAGGCAGACTGTCTCACACACAGCTGCTGCTTTGGCTATTACTCAAAAGCTAATGTACCTTACAATGATCCCCCCACACCGTGACTCCACCGCACCATGAAAGCCAATTTTACCAGTGAGAGAAGGAAAACAAGAGTTTGAGGAAGACAGGGAAGCTGAAGTTGCCAGCAAAGGTAAATCCATGGCTGAAATAAAGATATGAAAGACTCATAAAATACAGGGTCTATCAAATTTGCGAACATTAATGTTAAGATTGAAAAGAAATGGTAAAATAGAGGGGGGGAAAATGACTACTCACACACATGGTATAAAACACATGACCTGTGATTGACCAAAGATTTCCATCATAGAGTTTCTACAGACTTTCTAAGAGGAGCTCCCTCTAGACCACTTAGATTCATATATGCTGAGAATTGTGGTCTTGGTGGAGAGGGCTTATAGTTGCTACATAAAGAGTTATGGTGAAACCTGAGCAAAAAAGCAAGATGTCTGCCTTCCATACTATATCACAAAGAATAAAAAACAGTGCAAATGCAACAGCTGTACAGAATTATTCTAGTTTGCCAATGGTATATAGTTTCACAGACAGGAAAGCAACAGTAACTCAAATTACCACTTATTTTCATTATACTTCATTTATTTTTTAGGTAAAAAGTCTCATTTACATTAAAATGTCTTTTCCAAGACAGACCAGGCCAAACATATATAATACAGCCAAGGTATGCAGGAAAGCATCTCTGAATGCACAACACAATTAACCTGGAACAAGATGGGCTACAGCAGCAGAAGACCACACTCCTGTTAGTTAAGGACTAGAAACTGAGGCTACAATTCTGCTCATCAAAATTGGACAATAGAAGATTGGAAAAACATCGCCTGGTCTGATCAGTCGTGATTTCTGCTGCAATATTCTGATGGTAATTTGGTGTAAAGAACATGAAAGCATGGATCCATCCTAACTTGTATCAATAGTTCAGGCTACTGGTGTTGGTGTAATAGCTCGGGGGTCATTTTCTCCTAATACTTGAGCAATTTCAAACAGATTTAGCATCATTTAAACGCCACAGTCTACCTAAGTATTACTGCACAATGTACCGATGGGAACACTGATCATCTCTAACTGGTTTCTTAAAGACAAAAATTAGCTTACTGTACTTAAATTGCCTCCACAGTTACAAAGATTTCAATCCATACTATCATTTAAATATGTAGTACTGTTTTATTTTCAGGCAGGTTTCAGCTTTTTCAGCTAATCACTAGTAGAATCCAAGAGCCAAGAATAGAAATATGGAGCATGTGTGAACCCTTTAAGTAAAAAGAACTAGCTTTACAGTATTTTAGAAACACATAGTAAGGCACTTGAGAATATGTGTAAAGCTGAGACGTGAAAGTTTAGGGTTGTTTACCATTTTATCTTTTTTTAATATTTTAAAAAGCACACTACAGTTTTTGCAGCATCTCTATATTATTATGTACTTCATCATTTAGCCATGAGTACAAGTACATAACTAGAGGAAGAACACAATGGAACCAGATTATGCAATTTGCTTTCTCACAGAACAATAAAGATTAGTCCAATGCCATAGGGGCTTTGCAAATTTTTACCACTCAGGTTCACAGTGAAGTACAGGAAAAGGAAAACCTCAGGATGCTGTTGATCTGGGCTGAAGACACTCACAGAGTAGACTGTAACTAAGAAGAAACAAGAATCAAAAGGAGGTTTTTCTCGCTGTTTCTCTGCAGGTGTCCCCTGAGCTCACCAAGCCTTGCCTGAAACTACATTCTTGTTTCAGTGCTCACTTTCAAAGAAGAAAGAGGAGGGATATGTTAGCACCAAATGAAAAAGAGAAGTCTTCCTCAAAGACTACAGGAGCCAACAGGACACCATAAAAGCTTGAAGAGTTTGCTCAGTTTTCCCCATTTGTAGTTTGCCTTCTTTCACAGGTTTCTCCGTTTCCTCCCCTACAAAGAGTTTAACTCCAGGATGACTTCATCTGTGGGGGCTAAAAATAGGTTTACAAAATACTGTAACTGCCAACACGAAAGTAAAACTCTCAGGAATATGAGTCAACATTTGCAACCTTTATCTAACGAACACATGTCTGGAGATCGAACCATCTGCCTTTTCGAAATACTACATCATACATTTTAAACAGGCTTTTTGTGATTAAAGCCGTCTACACATCTTCTACAGGCATTTCCATTTTCTCATTGGAAAAAAAGTTATTATTGGACTTTTTTACTGCAGTTGCTTGTTAGTGCGCACAGACTTCCTCAATGAAACAAAGAAACAGCCAAGCCAATTAATACCCTCCATCCTCCCTCCCCATGCATGTTAAACATCACACAGAACTTTTATGAATACATTACATCTTCAAAACCCCTCTTTCATGTTCATGTATGATGCCCACCCGCACTTCGGTACCTTTCTACTGGGCAAAGGCTACTCAGGGAGAGCGTTACTGCAGCATCTTTGGGAAAGAGAGAAAAAATTTGAGAGAAGAAGAAAGAGAAAATGCTGGGTCATGAATTATAGAGCAGATCACTTTCGTCTAGGTCCAGGGAGAGAGAGAGAGAGAAACCACAAGAGAGAGAGATTCACCCCCTATTCTTCTGTGCCCTGTCTGGTACGTGGGAAACCACTGGGGAGAGCGATTTATGGCCAATTGAAGCAGCAGCAACATCTCTCGGAAGGCAACGAGTGGATCCATAGCAACGATCCTAGCGGGGCATATTAATCCCCTGCTTTATGTAGTGCTAAGTGTACAATAGTAATCAGGATTGGAGCAGGCCCCACTGATCATTAAGGGAAAAGGCTATATAAAGAATTCATAATGGGATTAGCCCACGGCGAATGGAGAAGGAGAGAGAGAAACAAGAGAGTGTGGGGGTAGATGTCTGCAGGATGAGGACAGAGAGAAATGGGCAGAGGGAGGGTGGGTGGAAGGATGCAGGGAAGGGAGGGGTGGCACAATGCTGGAATTAAATCACCCATCAAATTGCATGGAGGAATTTTAATTTACAGGTTAATGTCTTATTGTGTGACTAATCATAGCCAACCGTTTCAATGAACCAGTGGAAAACCAAGGGAATCTGAGGCTGCATGCTGCAACCAAATGGAAATACTATGTGTAGTCATTCCTGATGGAAATACAGCGTGTTAAGTAAAGCATAAATTATTTCAATCTTCACAGAGGATCTTAATTCACTCAAAGCCTAATACAACAGGCTCAAAAGGCAAAGTCAGAAAAAAAACCTCTCTTTTGGCAGCTACAAGGAAAAGATTTGGTGCACTTGTAAATGAAGTAAAACACAGGTTTATCTCCACAGGAGTCTGACTTTCACCTGCACACAGATATCTAAACAACACAAAGCCCAGAGTTGTTGAAGGTATAGTTTAAAATAAACCATATAACATGAATGACTATACATATATAATGGCCTGTCCTTTACCGAAAATATATAACAAAATATCCTTCACAATTCGATATGCAAGTCTGAATGTCAGCAAGGAATTAAAAATTAAATACAGGAAGCTAAATCGCCATGTGAAATTAGACATTTTATTAGGCTAACATAACTGAAGAATTCCGACATATGATCTGATATAATAACCCAATACAAGCTGTCTTCTGCTTTCGTCTAATAACCCCCTATAATCAAACCAGACGTAACACACTACTTCTGTTTTGGTTACCCAACAAGTACCACACATCCACGGACAATTTCTGGAATTAATCTGGTGTGCTGAAACTTCCACTTTATTTTAAACATTGATGAAAAGTGAAAGGTGAAAGGTTAGCTTTATGAAGCTACTATAAAAGACCTGAGTCCAGCTTAATCGTTGAGTTAATTTCTGTGTGTGTGCTAAAAGACGTCTAATTGATACATTACTAGGCTAAACCAAGACCTTTATGTCACACATAGGTATTGCTAACATGTGCCTTTTTTAATTAAACATTTATTTTGGTTGATAAAATATTGTTGTCTGAATATATCCAGATGTTTAGGCTAAGGCATAATACCTATTATATACATTGCAGATGGCAGGAAACCTGATGAATGAGTAGTTATTTCTGGGTACTTTTTCTGAAATCCCCTGCCCAATTCACATGCACAGTTGACACATTAGGATGTAAATTCTCCACGGATGAGTCCACAAAAAACAGGCAGGCACAAAGACTCATGTACAGACCCTCATTCTTGCCATTTGATTACAAAATTTTCATCACTCCAACACCCTAGCGGACTCACAGACACAGAAAATATAATCCCGGCTTTATGCTGCTGGACTATAATGTTTGTAATTATTATGTTTCTAGAGCAGTTCCAGAAGAGGCTGAAGGGGATGACACGTTCTGACCAGTGTGGGAACACCTCTGGATCCTCCAGGAGCAGATGGACATGGCTGAGAAAATGTAGGCCTGGGCTATTGTGCTAAATGCGCTGCCACCACAAACCAAAGTGTAGAAGCACTGAAAAAGTGATGGACAGGTGGATTTATTGGACTGAGAAACATAAGGACTGTAAGATTACCGTTAACCCATGGTGGTTTACAGTAAAGACTAAAGAAGTAACGAATAATCCTCTAATAGTAACAGAATTATCTTTAAGTGCTCAATAAGCTTTATACAATAATGATCATTTCACTTATTCATGTGGTGCATTAATTGTAATTCACACCAATTCAAGCTGTGCAACACATAGACAAAAGGACAGCTAGTGAGGATGTGCAGCTCTACCCTATGTCATGTGTTACAGACCAGAAAACATCAAGTGATCCCGTTAGCACCCTTTTAAAGTAGGTCACTGCCAAATGTGCTAGATGCTTCACTTGAACCCCCTCTGTCACACCCTGAATTATGAAACTGTTTTGAATGGGTGTGGCTTAGTTCACTTACATTTAAATAAAAAAACTGAACGGTCTAATGCAAAAAGAACCATGACCCTATCACCAGGATAGTAACAGTCACAAAGTAAGTTTAGCTGAAGCCTTTCCTTTACTAATTCTATCTAGCGCCTTGGCTCAGCTCACTTTAGGTAGCTCCTTCATCAATCCGGCAGACCGGGGGGAGGACTTTATTACAGCCACAGCTCGTTAGCTTGAGTGGTCTTAATGAAGCAGCGTGGCGATCAGACAGAAATCATGCTGCCGAGGCCCTGCGTCATTACACCAGCCTTTAATTACGTTGATATATAGCTTAGACAGGCCTTAATACCACGGAAATTCACCAAGTCTTACCGGACTTCAGCCTCCTACACTCTATCACACACATAAGCTTATTTCCTCAGTGTAGTTCACTCTCAGAAACACATTCAATAGCTCTTTTTTTACTGAAACTGTTGACAGCCAATATGCTCTGCAACTCTTCCACTTACATTTCCAACATGCTCCTCATAGATTTGACAGCATTTTAACACCAAAACTCAACAAGAATTTTAGATTTGTACCAGAATTTCTTCTTGCCAGGGTAAAAACACCTCTAAAACACCATTTAGAGCATAGTTAGACACCACAACTCCACTGACAGTGTGGATAGTGTTTTCAATCCCAGCATGCTTCTCTGCACAGCAGGTGGGAGAGAGAACCTCAGGACAGATAGGGAATTGAGGCCAAGTCTTGGGGCAATCGGAAAAGAAACTTGAATGAGAGAGACAACAGACTTGAAAAAGGTACTGTTGTGATTCATTACTATTCATGAGTTAACTTCAAAATCTATTCCCCAACTGAGTAGGACAGAAGGACTTCTAGAAAAAGGCCCGTGAGAGGTTTCAAAATAAGTGAAACATCAGATTTAGAGTCAAACCAAAAGGAAATAATACCAGGTCTGCTTAGGGTTCCCAGTAGGTTATACTTTAAATAATACTTAAAAGGTATGCTCACCTAATTTTTCTATTTCTAAACAGAACATATGTTCTTAACTTTAATACATTACATTGGTCATTTAAGTAAGTACCAGTCCTTAGTTTAGTTATCCATGGCTTCTAGTCATCTTCAATCTGTAACACATGAGTGAGAATTTGTCAAAAATTGTTTCAAGTAATATGAAATCTCTGTGTGGTCCCTGGTTCTCTTTAAGTAATTTTCTAGATAAAAACTCGGTCTCAAGTCTGCAGAAGTAAAGCATTACTGTCTGCCTTCCACTGCCGCTGTTCTGTGAAACATATTCCACTTTTCTTTCATTGGACTCAGAGTTATGATAGCTATATTATGTCATGCTTCCCTACCTCCTTCATTATTCAAAATGAACAGAAATCCAGTTATATAATACGAGGGCAGAAGTTCTTATGAGATTTGGAAAGCTCAGCACTAGACATCTCCCCTCTGTGTTAATTGGTTTTGCTTCTGAAAGCCCATCATTTTCTTTCAGGCCCATTAACCATAATGCTCCAGAGTCCTGGATTAGTTCGCACTCACTAAGACTGCTGTGTTGTCGTTAAATTCAATTTAACGGGGCACCCACCAGTGCTAATTACCGCTAACCCCAGATACTGCTTCATGTTAGCTTGGTCACTGTTCCTGTGAAAAGATGTCTTTGTTAGATTCATTTTCCTTCACCTTTTGGAATGCTTGTTGATTTTCTTTTGTTGGTTGCTAGTTTGAGGTTTACTCTATAACAAATTTCACAAAGCTGATTTCTATCCTAAATCCTTAATGACACTGCTGAATGGCTGGTCATCTTCCAGAAACCTCATCTGTACCTATAAGGCTACATCCACACGTACACGGGTATTTTTGAAAACAGCTTTTTCTATGCGTTTGGGCCTTTCGTCCACATGTAAACATTTTGGATCACTGAAAACAGAGATTTTTAAAAACTTCTGCCAGGGTGGAGATTGTTGAAAATTCAGTTTTTGCGTGTGGCCGAGGAAAACAGAGATTTAGTCACGCAACGTCAAAGGTGTGCGCCTATATTGACATCACGCTGTGCGCCATGTTATTGTTTACATGAGATTAATTTCTACAATGGCAGATGTAGACAAAATACTGTTCCTGTTAATCTTACTATGTGTAGTTTTTACACGGTTACATTTACACATGCAGTTAGACAGAGGTGTCAGGGTGAACTTTGGACATGGCTTCTACATTCAACACAGATGCTCTCACAATGAGATCGGGACGGACGACCGCTTGGTGGGACAACTCCAAAACCGAGGCAGTTCTTTCAGAACAATGGCAAGAGAATTTTCGCATGTTGAGGACTTCATTTTTGGCTCTTTGTGAGCTACTTCGTCCGCACATCGAAGACCTAACAACCGAAATGAGGTTGCGTTTTTTGCGTTTATATGTGGATGGAGATATTTTTTTCAAAATTGCACGTGTGGACAGGATTTTTTTTTGTTTTTAAACGAAACTGGAAAATCTCAGTTTACAAAAAACTGAGAACTGTGGACATAGCCTAAACCTGAACAATTCCAGTGGTTACAGCAGTCCCCCACGTTGTGACAGAAACCTTCAGACAATCAAAATATTGCAATCAGCTACCATATTAACTGCGAGCAACAGCATACAGATCATCGTCTTGTAGGTCTAAAGTAAGTTCAACCCTATCACTTGTTTTTCATCGCCTTCCTTTTTTTTAGCCTGTCAATTCAGTTCTGTCGTTTATCAAGACTGATTTTGCAAACAGTTGATGAAACCATGAGGTAACATGTATGAGGCCATACAGTTTCTTTCAAAAGTCACTGTGTCCTTCCCTACTTAAGAATAAATCATTCTGGGTTTATTTACCTTCTGTGCAAATGAGCATTTACTCACAGGATGGGGTTTTCTTTGCTTAAAAACTGACGTTTACCATTACCTCACCTTCACATTTGACCAGCCGGATATGCTTAAGAAACATTTGCGCTGGCTGCAGGTAAAAGATTCATTATTCAGCCCCAGGAATGGGCAGGGAAGGGCCTTTCCAATAGCTTTTACCTAAGTCCCCCCTAAAAGCCTCCCAGGAAAAATACCTGCATTACAGAGCCTTGCTGTGGAGAAAGTGTATTCAGTATAGAAGCACTCCTAGTACCTGAATAAAAGATGAAATATTGAACACAGACTGTGGGGCTTTAAGTTTATTATTTAGGCCAAGATGGTCTAATTGCTCTAATGCAATGGAGTTGATTTTTTTTCCCCAAGCAAGGTGGAGTGTGCTGGTTTCAGACCTCTACTTAACTTGCAGGTTTGTGAAGGGACCACTTTATAGTGTACCCATATTTTGAGTGAGGTTCATACTGTACATCCAAGGTAGCAACATTAATTACATTTTAATTTGTAGGGGAGGTTTTACCATCTCTTTAATTTTTCAGGCCCAGGGCTCTTTACCTGAAACTATGAATGGCGAGGGAGTGGAGGGGTGGGGATCTAAATCTAAATGTAGAAGTTTTTAATGTAGAGAAGGATCGCACTGTATTTATTATTAATGAGTAAAGCACTATTGCCATCAAAACCAAATACACCCCAAGGACCTTTTCAAAGTAAAGGATGTAAGAGGACTTTGAATAAAGGGGAAAATCTTATCATTGATATTATGATTTACTTTTTATTTAATGTATTAGGACTTGTATCAGAACTTTGCTGCTACTGAATTTTACACCAAATTCAGCAGCTGTTGTTATTGAACTGTAACACCACATTGTTGCAAAATCAGGCCAAAACTACCTGCCTGGCTTCATGTTTCCCATAACTGTTCGATTTGAAATACATCTTAATCTCTTATTAGCACTCAATAAATTTTAGCATCGACCTATGCTCCCATGCTCCTGAAGCTGAATGAGAAAGCTGCTGCTGCTTTGAGAGAGAGAGATGAGCACATTTCTGCAAGAGACCAAGCTGTTGAAGAGCGAGAGCAGATTGAAGAAGTATATACTATATATTATATAGTAATATATTAGTTTTGTTGCTGGTTATTTAGTCATGAATCTCTTGTTTCACAATAGCAGCTACTTTGCAACAGAACTTGAGGTACTTTGGTAGTTACCCTTATGTTACAGTTATATTTGCAACTTACATACATGCACAAAAGATTTTAGGTAATATTTGGTGAAAAGGGGGAACCTTCTTTCAGTCTTAAAGTTAATATTTAGCGAGATTATCCTGTTTTTTCCTTCACTGGTTTCTTTAGGAAGTGGTCCCCAACACCCGGGCCACGGACCAGTACCAGCCGTGTGTCGTTTGGTACTGGGCCACGAGAGTTGAGGCTCAGGTGTGAAATTCATGGTTTTCAGGGTTTTTATCGTTATCTTTTTTATCTTTTTTATCTTTTTTATCGTTTTTATCGTTTTTATCGTTAACTCGGTTTCCCTGGGTCTTTTCCAGTGTGTTATGAATAAATCTTCTTTTTTTGGTACAGGTACTGGTTTTATTTTGTTGTATTTATCCGCGACACCTTAAAGGCCGGTCCGTGAAAATATTGTCGGACATAAACCGGTCTGTGGGACCGCTGTCTTCAGGGGTTACCACAGTGGATCATGAGCCTCCATCTACCAAGATTACTGTAGATACTCCTACATGAGATGGCTTAATCTTAAGCCCTTAACACCACTTCTACAGCAGATTACCCAGCCTGAGTTTTCTTGCCATGAAAGAAGGCTGGCATTAAAATGAAGAGACAATACAGTGAAAGCAACAGAGAGAGACCTTGGCATCACTACTCGTGGTTCCTTCTTTACCGCCTCATGTTTGATTAGTTTGACATTTCCCAGTAATGGTGGGAATTTTCTTCCCTCTCCTAGCAGGAGTCGCTTTTCTCCCCCTCTCCAGCGGCCTGTCTCTCCATGCTGAGACCCACACAAACGCTCTGCACCGGGGCCTGTGAAATCCCTGGATGCCAGGGCCCTATGAAATCCAACAGAATGGCTTTTATCCCCTGAAGATACAGTACAAATCATCATTGGTTTTATCTCAGCTGGGGATGTCAATTTATCTAAATGAGCTTAGTCCCTCTAGCTGCCTGTCAGAGTTATTTCTCCCTCTCCAACACCAGCCCCATCCTGACACCCTCCTTTCTTTTCATCTTTTTCCTCTCTCCACCCATCCCTTAGCTCTTCTCTTCCTCCTCCCGCCCTGAATCGGTAAGGTTTAGATCCATTCGATGTCGCTGTCCTTTGTTCTCGAGAGGGAGGGGACAACAGAAGATGGGGCAAGTAATGGGATTGGTACCCTGTACTGGGCACCAGTTTTATTCGAAGGCTGCCTTGCTGGCCCAAAGACAAGTGTGTGTGTGTGTGTGTGTGTGTGTGTGTGTGTGTACGGGTTCGTACTATCCTGGTGGGGACCAAAATCTGACTTTTACTATCCTGGTGGGGACTTTCTGCACCGTGGGGACCAAAATCCAGGTCCCCTCGGGGTTGAAAGCAATTTTCACACTCAAAATGCGGTTTTACTGTCAGGGTTACAATTAGGTTATGGTTAGGTTTAGGGTAAGGGTTAGGGTTAGGCATTCATTTTTAATGGTTAGGGTTAGGGTAAGGGGCTAGGGAAAGCATTATGTCAATGGGATGTCCCCACGAGGATAGCAAACCAGACATGTGTGTGTGTGTGTGTGTGTGTGTGTGTGTGTGTGTGTGTGTGTCCGTATATACGCACACACTTTGTATGTGTGCGTTGTTCTGAGTCCCTTTAGTGTGCACTGGAATGTACTTAATCTGCCTGCCATCGTAATGCAAATGAAGCTCCCTGGTCCCAGCAGGGAGATGCTCACACATTTGTGTGTGTGTGTGTGTGTGTGTGTGTGTGTGTGTGTGTGTGTGTGTGTGTGTGTGTGTGTGTGTGTGTGTGTGTGCGCGTGCGTGTGTGTTGTCAAATAGTCAGGCACTTGATAGAGGATGCTGGAAAGCTCAAGAGGGGGCATCAAAGAGTGGGCAAAGGCTTCTGTCACACTAACACAATGGCTCAGGACCAGGTCCAGTTACACATACGCACACACGCAGACACACACACACACAGGTCCATTGAGCAGGCTGAGATACGACACCACACATGTGAGGTGGGAAATGACAGTGACCCTGTATTTCCTCCGTTCCTTAAACAGCTCTGCAAAGGTTGTTGACAAAACTTCATTTTCCACCATCAGGTCTCAAATTGCAAATCTGGTACTTTTATCTATTTATTTATTTTTACCTTTTTTTATAATTTATATATTCAACACAAGCTTCTGTCATCTATGTCTTTTGAACACAACACAAGTCTTTCTGTTCCTACTGTGCAGTACGTTTAAGCATAGAGGATGTTTTAAGCTAAAGACAGTTTGGATAAATGACATTAAATAACATTACGATTTGTTAGTCAAGCCCCATAAAGTGAACTGCAGAACAATTAAGCAAATGATACCCATTTCCTTAAATATATGGTGCTGTGCTGTAAATGTAAGGACACTGACACATGCGCACATTACACTCATCTCACTTCTAGCTTTAAAAAAAGTCACTTTTTAAAGACAATTTACCATGATTTTCTAAATCAGGCAAGATTAACAATGAAAGTCAGACGTCTCTATTAATAAAGCTTTCAAGGTGTCCTTGCTACCTGACCCCTGATTTCAGCACGATTCCCACTGATGAAGACTGAGGACACTGCTTTTCCTTTAAAGACTAAAAATGCTTCACATTTTTCTTCCTCGCTCAACTCCACCTTGTCTTCCTCTCCTTCAGCAACCCCCCTCCCCAATCATCCACATTCTTAAGATCAAGGTCAAGGTAGATTTTATTGTCCCAAAGGGAAATTACTTTTGTAGTGAGGTTATAGGAAACTCTGTCTCCACATGGCAACTAAAAATATATCCTTGTGGGTACAAGCTAAGTCAATACAAAGGACAAAGGAAATATACACACTGGCTGTTTCCAGACAGAGATGTGCATTCAGCTGAAACATCAGAGTAAATTATGCTAGAAGGAAGATTCTCATTGTACCTTCTTTTACGGTTATCCTGTTGATGAGGTTCTACGTGCTCTTAAATACTCTATCACTATGGTAATTCGCTGCTGCGTACTCTCTGTGAATGTATTGTTATAGAGTACAATGCAAATAAAGGAATACAGTTAATATTAAGAAATCATGACTTGTAATTGGAGCATCAGCCAAATTTACATGTGACTATAGCAAAATAACATGTTAAGATTGCACAGCATGAAATATCAGTACATCGCTACTTGTTTGAGCTGATTTTTTGAATACTTATTTATGAATGACAGGATTTAGACTGTTGTCAAAAAACTTTAGAAAGATATAAGAGTTAAAGGAACCCAGACACTTTGCGCCTTGTGCCTGAACTGTGGCTACAAATCCTCATTTCAATGCTTTGACAGTCAAAGGTACAATAATGTGGCCAAACCTATTAATAGCAAGACAGTTAATTAGATTCAAAGATTAATTAACGGCTTATCTAATCTATCAAAGGGCTAAAGATAACCATCTAATTAACAATATGAGTAAGGAACAGCAACAAAGTTTGTGAAACAAAGAGCTCTGTCTTTAGATATCAGTGTTATCTTTAGCCATCACTCCTTTTCTCTCCCATCCATTGTTCTCTCTCATCCCTCTCTTTCACCCTCTTTCATTCCTTCTGTTCCGCCTCTCTTCCCTCTCTCCCCCTCACACACAATCAGCCTCCCCCCTCTGCCCCTGATGCTTATTGATTGCCAAAGTTCATACAAGAGCATCACTTAATGTGCTTGCTTTCATGTCCTGCCTTTGTTGCGAGGGCCGCAGCTCACGATATTGCAAATTGATCCGTCTCTCTCCGCCACCCTTTGTCAGGGTTTGTGAAGTGAGCTACTATTACATTAGCCCACTCTCCGATTCTTGCCCCCACCCTCCTCCTCCTCTTCCGCCCCTCGGGGTCTTTCTCTGATTCTGTCTCTTTCTTGTCATTCTGAGGATGGCATCGGCATGGCTAAACACTGGTTTGAGAGCTGATTAACAGAGCAACACGCCTGACTGACTGCACTGATGAGCTCCTTGAGGTTTGATGATGTAGCCAATAAACGGACACTTTTGATTATCTGACCCCTGACCTCCTCTGTAACAACAACAAACACCTCCCACCCCCACCCACATTCACCCAACCTCCAGCTTTTCCTCTTCTGCGTCCACTTCACGCCTCCTTCTCTCCATTGACCTTCTCTGGTGACGACTTGAAAATGAGGGCATGCTTGTGTGAACACAAACAAGGGTGTGCATCCTCAAGGGCAGAGCACCCTTGAAAAGATTCAGTGTGTGATTTTATCACCTCTGCGAACCACAAGATGAAGAAGGAATGATTTTAATGTAACTGATTACATGGCACATCGTCTTCAAAAAGGGCTGAGGATTTGAATGCCGCATAAACAAAGTACAGTGTTTTTCAAAAAGTTATACCAAGTGAAAGCTCTGGTTGAAAAAAAAACCACACACAACAAAACAAAAAAACTTCTGTGCAAGTTGTGATAACCTGTCCCTTTAGGCAATGGAAGTAAATGGACTCCAAGACACAAGACAAGCATCCATTAAAGAGGTTTTCTCTCACTTTATTCCCGCCTTGGACAACTTGGCAGAAATTTGGAACGAAGACGAAATGCCGGCTCACTTTGACGCGCCTGCGGTCTGACTTCAGCGTCCTCCTGAGCCGATCAACAGCCATTCCTGAAGTGTACATCCTTGACAATGTAATTTCCTGGTGGAGTATTCTCCCCAGCTTAAGGCAGAGTGTCTGTAATTAAGACTTGGATGCCCAAGACCACAACCACCACCTCTCATCACACGCATACGCACTCCACCACCTCCCAGAGCTACTGTTGTCATGGAGAGAAGATGTCAGGGGAAGAGGCTGCAAATGTTTGCGGTGATGGCAGCAGGGGATGGGTGTGTAGATGGGGGGGGGTTGCACGAAGAGAGGTTGCACAGGGGGTTGTCTGAGAAGAGGGCGATAAGGGGATGGGGGACTGCGGCACAATCATCTTGATTTCTTGTGCTGAACGATTACATGCCATGCTAATTGCTAGCAGAGGGATCTTTAATAAATATTTCATTCGATGCAGCATCATTACTGCCTAATGTCGTTATTAATCTCCACCAGTAATTTCCACTCAGGAGAAGCGTCTTTGTTAGGGGAGAGCAATGTTTTTCCCCCCACAAGGAAGGAAAGAGGGAGTGGTAACGATGGAGAGAGAAAGAGAATTAGAGAGTGATTCTGAAGAAGTGCCATTACGTTAAAGTTATGAGAGGAGAGGGGAGGAGAAGTGAACGAACCATGTGGAAGAAAAGAGGGAGAGAGCAATAAAGACTTGATGCTAAAAGGGAACAGGAGGAAGAGTAGGAAAAGACAGAATGGGAAGTTAACTAAAGCAAGGCAGCAAATGCAGTTACAGACACATGTCATTTCCTGAGAGGCCTTTTCCATCAGTGAGATCATAGCAGCTAATTTGATTTGTACATGAGAAAGGGGTTGTTCAACTGCTGCTGTAGAAAAAGATTTACTTAGGTTAAATGGCAATAGCTGCCAGTAACGACTGCGACATCGGATACATCGAACAAGCAAAAGTGTCAATGTAGCGACAAGAGTCTTTCTTTCAATCTCACTCCAAATTGCTCTGCTGCTAATTTTCTTTTAGAGATAAGCCAGACTGCAATTCCTAAATAGCATGACATAAAAATTTCCTTGCTCCTAAAGCGAGACACTAAGATCTAGTCTAATACATTTTTTCCTGGAGAACAGCGTTCAGCATCACTAAAACATCTTTAACATTCAACACAAGGAAAAGGTCACATTAAATATAATATCTGCCAATGTGGCTTTTTTCCATGTCACTAAGATGTGGTACAAGTTTCTGAGCTCACAAGTAGTTCTTGTAGTTCTCAGTATTAAGAAAAAATATTCCTTGGAAATGTCCTTCCACACAGGAGAAGATAGTAGGTGGAGAGTGATAGGTAATTAGAAACTGACAGCTATGAAGACAGAGCAGACAATTAAAAAACTCGGTGATAGAAAAGCAAAGAGAAAACATATCACCTACGTGTCCACGGAACTTTTTTCCACATCTAAGTTTAGCTTGCAAAATAAAAAAAGGACAACACTCTGCTGACAGCATACCCCGGCAGAAGACTGTGCACGGGTCCATACCATGTTGTGCATGCCATCTCTTCTTCATGCAGTTTAAGACATTAAGAAGGCGTGAAAATGGCAGCAAGCTAAGCCTTGGGCGAATAGCAAATAGCATTAGCCACCGAGCAGACACTGCATTTTACTCATTCCAATATCCATCTGTGCCTACGGCTATGCTAGCTAACTGCTATCAGACTGGCTTATTCACAGATATTTTCCACAGCTCTAGTGCTTTTTAAAGCAAAATGCAATCTTTGGTAATAAGTGAATTTGAGATGGAGCATAAGCACAAACTAAAAAGCAAATCCAAATCCATGTTAGTTTTATCGAACAACGTATTTCATGGCCACATTCCAAACTTTTATGAGAATAGGTTGTGAATGATTACCAGAAAAACGATTATATGCTTTGCACGATGTTTCAATAACATATCCATCACATATGGCCATAGATGGTGACAGGAGAGCTGGAATGGGATGGAGTGATGGCTTGAAAGTGATATATTGACTTATAATAAAGAAGAAAAAAGGCTTCAGTTAAACCATCTAGCCACCCAGTCTTCACTCTTTCCTTCCATCTTCTTTTCCCGGCTCACACACACACACACACACACACGCGCATATTAACACACACGCACACAGACCAGAGCCACACAAACGATGGCATTGCCCCCAAAGAAAATAGAGTTGTGTGTACCATCCAATTATCTGTCAGGGGTGAATAATGGCCCCAATAATATATTCACATTGCCGTTGCCGATCAATTTTTAATCAAGCTGAGAAATATGGAGGAAGTGAAGCTAAAATGACCCACAAGGAACTCTCCCATAATGCCTTCACAGAGAAGTCCCTAATTTTGCACCAATCAAATTACCTATTCCCCAGGCCCCACCCGCCCCTCTCCAGCCCCCTCAGCCCATCGTCATCCTATGAGCAATAACGGCATCTCCCTGTGCGGAGCAGACAAGTAGCTACAACTACTCAGTTCTTTCATAAGGGCGGAGGTCAGGGGGCAGTAACCTTATTAAAGGATGTTGACTAATAACAAAGTGGTTAGTAATTACTAGCTGAACAACATGTAGTTAGGGATGCAAAGTGTAACAACAGAAATTGCTTTCTATTATTGAAAAAAAAGAAGAGACAAGAGGTGATTTTAGTTTTTACTTTACCTCCTACATCAGATTTCTTTAACAGGTTTCGAAGTTAGCTTTTTTCCCCTTTGTCTTTACATTTTTTAAATGTTTAAAAAATGTGTTCTTTGGAATATTTAAGTTACAAATAATTCAATGATTTATGTTAAAATGCTGTATTTGATTTATTCCGCTCATTTTAACTGGTGCTTATGTCTGATTTTTTTTAAGTAAAAAATGTTTTAAGTCACTGGCATATTGATGGCAGACAGTTTATTTGAAACAGGGCAATGTTTACCACTGTGTAGCATCGCCTCTTCTTTTAACAACAGTCTGTAAACATCTGGGAAATGAGGCAACCAGTTGCTAATCTTTTAAAATAGGAATTTTGTCCTATTCTCATCTGATATAGGATTTTGGCTGCTCAACAGTCCTAGATCTTATTTGTCATATTTTTAATTTCAGGATGTGCCAGATTATTTCAATTGGAGAAAGCTCTGCGCTGCATGCAGGCCACTTCAATCTTCTACTACAGAGTAATGCTGTTGTAATAGATATATGCAGGCTAGCATTGTCTTGCGGAAATATGCAAGACCTTCCCTGAAAAAGATGTCTGCATGGGAGCATATGCTGATCTAAAAACCTGTATAAACCTTTCAGCATTGACAGTGCCTTTCTAGTTGTACAAGCTGCCAATTCCACGGACACACACAGGCCTTATATCAGTGATGCAGACCTTTGAACTGAACACTAACAACAAGCCATGTCTCACCATATGGCTTGTTTGTTGTCTGGTTTAAAAAAAGAAAAAAAGACAGACATTGTGAATAGCTGTCACTATGTCTAACTTTTTTGATCCAGTCTCTGATATTAACACAAATCCTTTATTAAAGGAATAATAAAGAGGGATCCCACAAGTGAAGATTATCACTTTAACTAACTAGGGTCAGTTATATTTATCTAGGACAGTATAGCAAGTATTTGCCATGAATTTGGCTCAGCGTGCTTAACTGTACAGTACACTTTTCTTTATCAAACATCCGCTGTAAATATGAGAGAAATTATTGTTATCATAAACTATTTTTTTAACATGTTGCAGTGGACATCAAGTGCATATACACACCGGACATCTAACATTTTGAAATCAAGACCATCAGTTCTGCTGATACCTTTTTGGAAATGGTGCATGAGTCACGTAAATATCATGGCTAACATGAAAATATTATATTCACTTCAAATGGAAATTCAAGCAAACTTAATTTAAGCCAGTGCAGTGAACATAATAGTTGACTGTTACATCATATGGATGCATATACACACATATTTCATGGTGTTCTATAAAAACAGACATTTCTTGCTTTAATTTCATGCCAGCAAACCCACATTTCCTCTCTTGCTATAGTTACTCATTTATAAACACAATACTCATATAATTCAAGTGTGTATGCGCACAAACCTACACAAACCACACACACACATAACCAACTTTATGTCTGAGCACTTTGAGAGTAAATTCAACCCTATAAAGCCAAGCCCAGTGCGCCTGAGATGGGTCACGTATCTATACGCAGCGCGGGTGCAATCTGCAATGAAAGCTTTCCCATTTGTAATAAACTGCAGCCTCTCAAAAGAGCAATCCTAGGGAGAATCCTGTGAGCTCTCTCCTCACTATAACAACAGTGTCTGTAAAACAAATGAGCAGGGAGGTAATTGGAGACAAACAAAAATTACATTTCCAATAAAGGTTCTTGTCTCTTTGGGCTCCCAGAAGCCCCCAGCCCTCCTCAACTGTTTAACAGCCGTAATATACCCTCTCATCAGCCTTCCTTTTGAGAAGCCACCAGAGAGGAGTTATCCGAGTACAAACAGAGATCACCTAATGTGAACAGGTTGAGGGTTTAGTGGTTGTAGTGTTTTTGGCAATTAAACAGGAAGGTGATGCTGGGATAGATGGATAAGGGTATTAAAGAAAAGACTACCAGTTTGCATGACCCATGGTTTACACTTTAAGACACTCATGAAACTTCAGTAAAAGATTTACAATTAGCAGCACTTATGAAAAGCTGCACAGTAAAAACACCTGAAAACATACTTTATTTGCACTATCAAAGTTATCAAGTCATAAATTATAAATAAATGAGTGAGAGTGGCTAGTTGTTAATGTGAAAAATGGCAACCTACAGAGAAAAAGTGCCAAAAAGTGCTATCGTTTCCATAGCCACTTTAGGTTGGTGAGTCAGTCCTTAGATTATCATGTTAAAATGTCCATTTACAGGAAAAGAAAAAAAAGTCCACACAACATCTTTATAGCCTGACCAAGAAAAAAAAATCAATTACAAGCGGATTTTTCTGGTCATAAATTATTTTGTATTAACGGATTACTAGAAGCTCCTTATTATTCTTCGCTTCAGCTAATTTAAGTCAGTGAAATTATAAAATTCCAGGAGGTCTTTATTCATTATTATTCATCATATCATTGATGTGTGATGTCATTTCAATTGGACAGTATAATTTAATTTCACTTTTCTAGTCTTACTGACCTACACAAAGCTCTTTAAGATTATTTTGTCCAGATCAAAACACTTTCCTCACATCTATGTCCAATTTAGAATCACTAATTAACCTTACAATGCAACTCATTGTGTACAGTTGGATGAATCCATTGTGTCATTGTGTGTCGACTTTTTAATTAGGAGTTATTGATTGCAGAATCCTGAATTGATAGTTTTGAAAACACACGTTTAAATTTAAATATCTACATATGCCAGAATTAGCCAAAAGGCTAGTTTTGATAGTCCCTGTTTAGCATGACTCAAGTTGCTGTTTTTTAATCTTGTGTCTATTTAAAGTCTCGTTCTTTGCATTAAGGACAGCTGAAATGAGCAGCAGAGAGAGAGGGTAATTACTCATGTGTAAGAGCAAAGATCAGCCGCACACATCTCTTGTCAAGAATCCCAACATTAAATACAAGACTGTGTCACATAAAGAGTTTGGCAACTTCACTAAGTTGGAAAAAAAAACATATTAATTTTGTTATTTAAAATAACGTTTAAGGGTCTTGCAAATTCCAGAAGTTTTCCAGGAGAAATGGCAAAACGAGAAGCGGCCTGGAGAAAGCAAGGAAAAACGGAAGTACAGTATTGATAGGTGTGCTGAAATGCACCTTGTGTTTATGGTTTCAGAGCATTCATAGATTTTACGAACCTAGCTTGTTAGCATTAGCTGATAATTTCCATACCATAAGGTCTGTCTCAAAGGACAAGATGGCAATGGGGAAAAAATAGAAATCAAAAGGTTCACTTTGAGTGAACTTTTGCAGTTCAATAGGTCACAGCTACATAGCTATGTTCATGTTTATATACAGTCTATGCTTAAACAGAATTCCTGTGTACGTAATAAAACTGATATATGATATAATATATGTGAAAGGATTCAGAATGAACCAAAACATTCACTTTCTACTGTGTATAAATTATGATTACAGGTACCTTGGTGTTCATCTGAACAACAAACTGGACTGGACTCATAACTCAGACGCCCTCTACAGGAAAGGGCAGAGCAGGCTGTACCTGCTGCGGAGACTCAGGTCGTTTGGAGTAGAGGGCCCACTCCTGAAGACCTTCTATGACTCTGTGGTGGCCTCAGACATCTTTTACGGTGTGGTCTGCTGGGGTGGCAGCATCTCTGCCAGGGACAGGAAGAGACTGAACAGGCTGATTAGAAGGGCCAGCTCTGTTCTAGGATGCCCTCTGGACCCAGTGGAGGTGGTGAGTGACAGGAGAATGGTGGCTAAGCTGTCATCCCTGATGGACAACATCTCCCACCCCATGCAGGAGACTGTGGCAGCACTGAGCAGCTCCTTTAGTGGCAGGCTGCGGCACCCACGGTGTGGGACGGAGAGATTTCGCAGGTCTTTCCTCCCCACTGCTGTCAGACTCCACAACAAAGACTCCAACTGATCAAACACACACATCCACACATGTGCAATAACACTAAGTGCAATACTCTTTTTCTGACAAAGTTGTATTTTTACTCAGTTGTATAAAGCATTTGCATTCTATTTTTATCCTATTGTATATTTTTATTCTATTTATTCTACTGTATATAGTATTTTATTTTATTCTATTCTGTACAGTTGTGTACAGTATTTTATTCTTATTGTATTCTAATTTGCTATATAACTTTTGCACTGTCCACTTCCTGCTGTGACAAAACAAATTTCCCACGTGTGAGACTAATAAAGGTTATCTTATCTTATCTTATCTTATTGAACATGTAAAACAAAAAAGTCTAGATAAACTTGACTAATCTGCATAATTATCACAATAAAAACCCTGACAAAGATAAATGGAAGAGAAAGGATGGATGGAAAATTTACAGTTTATATGTTGGCATAATTTTGACTTGGACAACCCCACTTTGGATGCAAAAAAGCGCCTTTAACTCTTGTTGCTTTGAAACCTGGCATCAAAGTGCCACTAGCAAGCTTCTTGTAGCAGTTTTCTTAATTTTAGTTAAACTGCATGTTTGGACAATCAATAGTTAAAAAGTCAAAAAAGTCACCAAACTGACAGTGGAGAAGCACTGACCCATAAATGTGCAGCATTAACACTTGATTTCTGATCATTATCAAAGGATCAGTGATTCATGTTGATACTAATTGGCTAAACACTGAATTAGATAATTGTGTCAGCACTGCTTTTAGTGACGTTGGTTCATAAATATCGCACACACATTTTTACACTAGCTCACTTTATCACACAGGCACATTTGTGCACTCTCACACACAAACCCCAGAGAGACAAAACACACTCTCACAGTAAGAATTCCACTGAGTGCAGCAGCAGTCATCTCCTCCCTGCAGCACCAAGATCAAATCAGTGTGTTTATCTGATGGTGAACCTGACATTAGGCCAAACTAAAGGTCTCTGCTCAGCTTCCTCTTATCTAACCCTGCAAACAGAGATCTCCATGGCCTAGCTTCTCACAGGGGGAAATTGATTACAGCCTCAGGCCAAAAAGGCAGTAAGCCCACAGCTCTATTCATTCCATTAGGAGTCTTGGAGCCGAGCGGGCTGAGGTGGCTATTAGCTACAGGTTGTGGATCAGATCCTCAGATATTATTTGGTCTTGTAACAGTGATGGGTTGAATGAGATGCAGTGTAATGTGAGCTTAGATGCAGGGTTGAGGTTTCATTTGACCTCAGTGGTGACCAAACAGCTGTGGTCAAAGCTTTTAATGAGAGGTCACGGGAGTTCATATTGGTTTGACATATTTTACTTAAATGCATTGACAGTAGTGAATGTTGAACAGCCTATTAGTTACTCTCAAAAGGCCACAGACTGTTTCCTTTCAGGACTTTTAGAGAGCGCATCTGCATACTTGCAGTACAGTATGTGTCCTGCACACATCTGCCTGTGGTTACCAGCATTCTATTATGCAGTTTAAATGTATGTGTGAGGCAGACACAGAAGAGGGAAACAAACAGAGTTAGAGAGTGTGTAAGGACGTGTGTGTGTCTGTGTGCACGCAAGTGTGATGGTGTGAGAGAGAAGAGCTAATAGTTTTAGGGCATTCCTGTCAGTGTTGCTGTATGATTGCAAGTCCTCTGTGGCTTCCTGCACTCTTTAATGCTTAGCTGGTTTTGATGTAAACACTCTAAGGAGACAAAGATGGGAAAGTCCCTGAGATATTTAACTCACTAATTCCTCCACTGTTTTTCCCTTTCTCTTTGCTCTGTTTTGCTCCGTCTTTACTTTGCTTCAGTCATTCCACTGTGGCGGAAGAATCTGGGAATCCGGGATATGCAAAAAACAAACACGCCCTGTTCCTTCATTATTAAAAAAAATAAAAGACACACACATACACACACACACACCTCACAAACAAACCTTTATGTTAAAACTTTGCTTGAGGCATTTTTTTCTCCAATTAAACTTGTCATGGGCCTGACAAGTCTCAACTTTGTTCGCTCTACCAGGCAGGAAATTAAAAATTGCATCTGAAACAGTTTTCTTCCAACTTAACCAAAAAGGGAAGCACATCAGCACAACTGTTGTTTGGCACAGAAACATTGCATTTAATCAGATTTAATCAGAAAGTATAGTGGAAAATTCAGTCATGCATTAAAAAAAAAGAAAGAAATTGATTTTTCTGCAGTATAGTAATGTAACCTTCAGCCTTTCAAACATTAATCATCATCCATCTATCCATTTTTCTTTTCCAGTTATCCAATTCAGGGTCGCAGTGAGGCTGGAGTCCATCCCAGCTGTCATAGGGCAGGAAGCGGAGTAAACCTTAGACAAATCATCAGTCTACTGAAGGGCTAATGCAGGGAGGCACACAACCATTCATGCTTACACTCAAGCCTATGGCCAATTTAGAATCACCAGTTAACCTACCATGGATGTCTTTGGACTGTCTTTGAAGGAAGCCTGAAGAGAACCCATGATGGGCAAGCACCCATTCTCCATACAGTAAGGCATCAGCTGGCCAGTGGGTTCAAACCCAGGAAATTCTTGTTTTGAGACAATCACCAAACCACTGCTCCACCCTTTTAATTATTAATATCAGTTCCATTTATATGAAACTGATCCTAAAATCAACTTAATACAATAAATTATTTGCAATTATGTCTGCACCCAAGTCTGATTTTCTTTTCAAGACCACATGAAATAAAAGTAATGCAGACCAGCTTGAAATGACAACCACCCTTTGATCCTAACCTGCTTTTTAAACAAGGCTTGCAGGATTATTTACACATAATACATCTTTCCTGTTAAGCAACAACACCTCACTTCAAACCTTTAATGCTCCACACATAGCTTGGATCGCACCCTCCACCATAACTAGAGGTGAGAACACTATAGCTATAACTTAAAAATGTTCAGAAGATGCTAATTTAATTCTTTTTATGGTGTTATCACATGTATAAACTCTTTGAAATGATCTCACTTCATCTCGAAATCAATTCCTAATACTTTAAATGCAAACTTGTGACCAACCTCATGAGCGTGCAGCGATAGCATGCAGACTAATTGCAAAGTGGGACATATCAGCCACATGTCTGCATTTCTATGCATGCACACACACACACACACACACTTCAGGCCGCCTGGCCTCCCCCCTCCCCCCTTTCTGATGTGTTTTTCATGTTAACACTTTGCAGTGCCTTAGGTACACTGTGCGGCTTCCCACCATACACAGCCCTACTAAGCCCATTTAGAATGTTTTTATGATATAACATGGTTTTTATTTTTCAATTAAATTTTTATACCTTTGTGTTTTCCCCCATTTCTTCTTTTAAGAGTGGCTATTTTTCCATCCTGTGCTGTTTTTCTTCTCTCTGTCTCCTTTGTCTTGAAGAAATGATCTGCAATATATTTTTCAACATTTTTGGGAAATGTGAGCTATAGATTAGAGTTTTGAAAGAGTTTTTGTATCTGTCCTTTTACAAAAAACTTCTGCTAATTTAGCTTCAGTGGAAGATGTCCCACTGCCAACCTGTCTACAGTCACTTGTCATTTACTCTCTAAGCTATAGAAAAAGGTAAAAAAAATAAAAAATAAAAAAAGTATGACACAAACCGAAACCAGAGAACACTGGCCAAAGTAAAAGTTGTGTCTTACCACTGCAACCAACACATTTCAGGTGCAACTCTTACTAAAGAAAACGATCTCCACTTTCAGAATGTGTTGTAGTTTTCACAGTTTTACCACTTGGTGTGCAGTTAGGTTCCACTTGTTTTCTGTGTGCTGTATATTAATTTAACATCATAAATACACATTCCTAAGGCAGGAAAGTGATTGCAAAAATTCAGCAGGATTTACATTTACACGATTACTCCACACTGTTCATAGAGTAAATCCCTCCACGTCTAAAAGAAAAAGTGAAAACTGGTTAACAAACATTACCTTGTATAAAGGGAAATTTATATTATAAGTCTATATAAGACATTAGCCCCAGTAAATAAATAAATAATGCACGGCATGAAACAATGTACATCATGATGGACGTGATGGCCCAGCACACTAGGAGTTGTATAAAGACTGTACTGTAATTCACCATATAATGATGAATGTACAACTCTTCAGGGGTGTTTTTACAATGGCACGATCCTGTCACAACACATTTCTTTTTTAAACGAGTAATTTCATGGTAAATATGCTTGATTTATTATCTAAATTTTTGCCGTTTTGCATATAATAATTTATACAATAAACTGACATCTTACCAACTAACAATACATTCAGCCAGTACAAAACGAAGGCGGCACAACAGCACAACATCCAACACCGACATCGAACAATGCCATTTTATTTGCCAATAGTCTGACTGCAGTCAGGAATATGAATATCAGATATGTGGCTGATATTTCGATGCAAACAGGAAAAACTAACAAACAAATTCCAAATACACAACGATTAGAGATCAAATCCCTTGCCATCCCTTTCTTTCCCACGACCTTACACTAATCTGAATCTTGATTTGAATAGTTCAGCTAATAAAGAGACATAAAAGCTCTACAACATCAATTCGGCTGGACTCCTTTACGCCACCCGACTAAAGTGACACCATATCACATTTGACACCCCAAAAGCTTAGGAAATTGATCCCTCAGTATAGCCATTGATTGGGTTGGGGTTTGAACACGCGCTCAGGCCAAGCACAGAGGGAAGGGTCAGATGCAAAAATGTGCGCCCGGCTCAGTTGTTTTGTTACGAGAATCAATGGTCCCCCACAATGGAGGAGATTAGCCCACTCAGGTCGCGTAAGGAGCACAGCTCGAGTTACGTTTTGTTATGAGTTTGTACACTGTGTCTGATGGCAATATTTCTGCCTCATTCAGTGTTCATGAGCATCTCTTATACTTTATCATTTATTGCAATCTAACTTATGTGTTCTTGCTTTGCCAAGTGACCAGATCTGAAAAAAGTGTGCATCTCAGGCAGTAAGTTATCGGCTTTGCTGGAAGTTGACACTATCAGGAGACACAAACACACATTTGTCTTACGGCAAAATAAAAATATGTCTATGAAATTTACCTCAAACTAGAAGTTCACACAATGACACTGTTTACAGAGAAACAAGTCTGAGTGCATGAGCGTGATCGAGCATGACATCTAATGAGCACGCGTCCCTGCAAAAACACTTTTAGTCTGTGCAAAGAACAAGCATGTGTTTGTTCCTTAATGCTTTGAATCAGTTTCTTATCTGAGGTGTCTTTTTCTCCTGTTAACGTCACTTTTAAGTTGAATTACAAAAATTACATGTTGACTTCTCTAAATCGGAGCAGGGTAATGATAAGGAGAAAAAAAATGAAACTTGGAAGCACAAGAAACTAACTGGCTGAAACTGCTGTAAATTTACAGAACCATAGAGAATTAAAAACTGGTGAGTTCAATGTCCTGTGGGACAAAAGCTTACTGGTTGCTGTTTGAATATCTAGTTGTACTTCACACCATTTATTTGCCTCTTTCAACAGTTTCAAACCAGTTGTAGTCCATCATGAACATTTCAGCCACACCAAGTATGGATTTTAGAGGACATTTATCCCACTACTTTTATGCTACTGAGAATTTAAAAATCTATTCATTCTATATCCATTTGTTTAACCCTGGAGAACTCATGGGGTCAGATCTGACCCCATTGGTTTTTTAGGGAAACCATGGGGTCAAATTTGACCCCATGGGTTCTCCAGGGTTAATATTAGGCAATAGCCAGCAGCCCCCTTAACTTAGCTGCCTAGCTCTAAGATTTAAAACCTGCCAATCAGGACCTGTACAGCTCATCATCAGCACATTGAAAGCTACATAACAGAAAAGTATCCAAATGCCCAAAGAAAGAGAGGTTGCAGCACAAAAGCAAGAACACAGAACATTATAAGATAAACAAAAGTGGAAGCCTAAGGATCTAAAGAATAAAAAAGTGGTACAAACAGAGTTGAGCAGAGAGCAGAGGAGGTGAGAGCTGAAGGCTTTGGCAGGGCCAAAGCAGGCCACAAACAGAGCAGCGCTAAAGGGCCCAGGACAAGTGTTGCCATGTCCCCTTGAAACCGCCAAGGCCGCTGGGTAATGAATAAATAAACACCCCCTCCAACCATCTAGCCTCTTCCTCTTCCTGCTCTCCTTGTTTTGCAGCCAACACACATGCACACACACACACACACACAGAGAAACTGGCACATGCACATAAACAATACACACAAATGCCTACATGCATGATTGCCATTGGCCTGACTGCCCAAATACATACTCATAAACATGCAGGCTTTGTGCAGCAGAGTTTCACTGCTTGTGTGAGTGCCTGCAGATGTGTATGCATCTGGCAGGTTGCTCTGTACATCCAACTGTCTGTGTGCCAGAGCTTATTCGCTGCTTTGCCTACTGTTCATCTCTATGCGTTTCACTGCCTACCTATATTTAACCAAGAATATGTGGAGACATTCCCACACTCATAACTCATCTGAGAAATCACTCACACACACACAAATTCAGACACATGCAGCAATGTCATGTCAGAGCTTAAGAAAACAAGAGACAAAAAGCTGAGAGAATCAGTGATGGAGCCTCGGCTCCACATCTCCTGGCCTGACAGTCAGTGAAAATAACTTCAATTATTCAACTTGGTGGACCAAGAAGCCAAAGACAGAGCAACCGGCCTTTTAACTTGTAACTTGTGAGAATGTTGTGACTCACTGCTGCTCAATGAAATGTAGATAATTTGTTTTGTTTTGAAGCGTATTAATTTGTCATTACTACTTTGTTGCTTTTGCCAGAGCTGAGATCTGCTTTTCTTAAACAGCAAGTGAAAACTGAGAATAAGTACAGTGAAAAGCACTTAAAAGTGAAGGACAAATTTCGATATGATCTGATCTACCAGGAACTATGGAAGAAAGGGCACAAATTACTCAGGGTATTGACTGATATGGGTTTTTAATGTCTATAACAGTATGTCTGGATTTTTATGAAGCCTCAAAAATTCTACGGCTATTATAATGGGACATGAAAAGGTCTTTGGAAGAAAGAGGTTAAATTAAAGTTTTTTGGTGTTAAACTTGAGTTAAAAAAGCAAGTTTTCATAGTAGGCTTTACAAATTATAAAGTGACAGGACTTTGAGTAAAATATTATCCTCTTATAAAGCATAAACAACAATACAGACGCAATCAAAATCATCCCCAACGACTACTAATCAGTGGTAAACAAGGGGTTTAATAACTCTTAAGCATACAATGTTGACTTGACACTCACTGGACATATCTCACTAGGGCCAGGCTGCACTTTTACCTTTAGAACTGCCTCAATTCTTCATGGAATAGATTCAACAAGGTCCTGGAAACTTTTCTCAGAATGCCATACTGGCATAACGGATCACTGTTTCGGACCATTCTCTATAAACCCTAGAGATGATTGTATGGGGAAAATCCCAGTAGATCAGCAGTTACAGAAATAATCAGATGATCCCAACAACCATGTCATGCACTGACATTTCTCCTCTCATTAAATCTTCTAACTACAATTCATTAGAAACTCATCTTTATAGATATGATTTCAGGTTCTATACAACTATACAATTAATAAGTCTTGCATTGGTTTTTAATGATTATATTTTATTGTATTATAATTCTTTCTGCTGGTTGTGTTCTTGTGAATTTTCCTTGTTCTCAGATCTTGCTTATAAATTGTAAGACAGGTCTTAAACTCAGTGAGAACCTTTCTAGTTTTGCTCCTCAGCTTGAAACTGAAACATCTTGCACTGGCAGGATTTACGGTACTGCAGTATGTATCACAACGAAAGCAGGGTCATTGCTAAACAAGCATGGAGTATAATCATGTTTAAACCTTACTCCACAGACTGTGAATATAGTGACAGTATCATGATTAAAGAGTCAATGTCGCAGTCTTGAAGATTTCAACCATACTGTTCCACGAATTATACAAACAAATACTACAGTCAAAACCCAAGTATTGTGTTTTAAGAATGTAAAGTTTAACCAGAATCTGAGAGATTGCACAGCCTGAAGCATTAGGTATTTTTCAGTTTTTTTAGTATAGAAGAGCACAGGCTAATACAAACCACTAACACAAAAATAGCTTAGATTTTATTGAAATTCGCCTGAAGATTTATTAAAAAAACAAAAAGTTCATTTCTTTCTCCAGTACGTTCACATGCACATATATAATATAAAAAATACTCCCCTCTTACAGCACATCTGACGCACTTATTGCTCTCCATCAGACAGAAGATTACATGGCAACCTTGACCCGTCTGCTGATCGTAAATTTCAACACAGTCTCCACTGACACCTCATTCTGGTGCATCATCAGCTTGTGCTCTACAACCGCCGTTGCGTCACATCAGTGCACTGATGACTTAAAACAAAATAAGGAGCTATTGTACGTGTTACACCATATTTTGGAATGTTCCAAGTGAGCTGCTGTTGAGTTCTATGGCGGTACTTTTGATGATGTGATCATCCCCAAATGCCGCTGTTAGGAACAATGAAAATTTTTGTAGTTATGCCTCTGTACTCTACCACAGCAGACTGTTAAAATTAGAATCAAAGTGCTTGAAATGCAGACTTTCAGCTTTAATTCAAGGGGTTTTATAAATATTTAGCATGCACAGTTTAAGGATTACAGACATTTTTATATGGGTTTATTTCTTTCATGTACAGCCATAAATGGTGGGGGGGGTTGGGTTGTTTTTTTTGTTTGTTTTTTCATGTCCCTCCTGTCTGCTTTTGAAGACATCAACATGGCTGTACATCAATCATACACCGATATACATTATCTATATGCTGTGAATGAATTGTCACCAATAGGTGGTCTCAAAAATATATGGAACAACCAGTCCTTGAGGTACTCTTGTTTGGGTGGAAGCTTGTTTCCACCACAAAAACAAAAATTTCAGGGTATTATCCTAAAATTTCGAGTTATTTTCTCAGAAAATTTAAAGTCAAAATTGTGATATAATAACTTGAAAGTTTGACTTACACATGGGAAAAAAAGATTTTTTTTTTTTTGTTTGGTTTGGTTTTCAGTGGCTGAAACAAGCTTCCACGTGTTTATATTTGTGCTCTTACTCATCCTTTAGCCTAATCCTTTCCAAAGACAACACAGAAGTCATAAGACGCACACACAGAACTTTGTTCTAGCACAATGAAACTTTGTTTTGTTAACATTAATATAAACTCCCCAGTGCAGCCACTGTCTGAGCTTGTCGTTCATACTTTATTTTTAACAGAAACAAATGCGATGCCAGTAATTCCACTTCACTTTTGTCTGTATGAGTTTGGTCTTAGTCGTGCTTTCAGTTTACTTCCTGTTTTATTATGAAGGTTAGCTCCTCATGGTTTTTTGTGCTCTTACTTCCCTCCTTTGTTCTCTTCCCCACCCTTGTTAGTGTCCGATTACGTTCACCTGTACCTTTTTATCCTCTTATGTGCATTTGATCTATGTCTGTCTCCTCAGTGTTTGCCAGGTCTTTGTCTTCAACTTGTTTTCACTTGTTGCTTGTCTCCATTTTTGCATTCGAGATGCCTGTCCCACGATCACTGTGCAGCACTCGGTATATTTTTTCTTTAAGCATGTTTTTGACTCATTGCTAGTGATTGGGAGTTAAAATGCTTCACCATACTGGTAGGTTCAGTGCTCAGATAGCCAGCAAAAGGAAAACAAGAGCTCCAATTTCTTAATTAAGTCTAATAAGACATGTGCATCTTAAACAATATATTATACTCCCACCCAGCTTTAATAGAACTGGGATAAAAAATTCAGATGCTAATCATTACCTCAGTTTACCAGCTTCATTCATTCATTCCCAAACAAACAGGGCTCGCAAGCGCAGTAACAGAAGCTCATAAGTACCCAAAACTGAGCTTGATGCAAAACACAAAACAATTAAGGTGAAATACACACCTGCCTATTACACCAGTGCTCTTTGGTGGGTTCATTCATCAAAGTTGTGACCTCAGCTGGCCTTCATTAGGTCTGCAGAAGTGCTAGCCGTTAATGTACAACAACTAATTATCAACACTTCCTGAAGAAGGGCCGTTGTTCTGCTTGTGCACAAATTCACTTAAGCAGCCGATCAAGTTTTGAATTAAATGTTAGATTCACTTTAACCTTCTCATATGTCCATATATCTGTCGGCATTCGGCATATGCACGTGCCTTTATATGGATGCAAATGATTTTCAGGCTGTTTATCTGGATGCACGCAGGCATAGAAAAAGTGCATGTGTGTACGTGTGCACTGTGTGATATCAACGTGTGCTCTCTCTGCTCTCCATGCTGCTCTGCTCCCACAGTGCCCCTGGGACCCATCTGCCTCCCTGTTATTAATTCATCAGGCTTAACCATGCAGCGCTTTATGACTCTGTTTGGACTGACGAACTATCACACACCGCCGCTATCTCTCGCTCATTCTCTCACAAGAACACAGTATTGAAAAACAATATCTGTCACTGGATGCTGAACCTTCACTTGCGGCGCGATATGTCTTTGGTATTGTCTTGGCCTCTGTTTGTATTCCAGAATCATCAATATGGTAAGCATGAGTGTAGCATGGCTGCCACCAAAGCAGATGACTGCACCATTATTGTCTGTGGTCAGTAAATCGCTCAAAGAATATTAAGTTGAATTAACTGGAATAAAAAGAAGAAAAAAGATGATAGAATATCCTCTGACACTTTAAAAGCCCCTAAATGGCCAAAAATTATTTCTCTGGGCAGCCCTTAACTTATCTCACTTTCCTTCGTCTCCATCTGTGTAGCTAATCCCCATCACGGAAAGTATTTTGGCTGATTGGAACCATGTTCCAGGCTAACCTTTTTAAGGAAAGAAATTTAGACTTTGCATTGAAAGATAATCTAAGAATCAATCAATGCCCACCACGTGAATACGTCTTGATTGCCATGTCTAAACCTACTCCCATCAAAGACAGGGAGATCTGAGATTGCGGCACATCAAAAGAGTTTATCTAGCTAGTATTATGTGACTGTAAATAGCTGCAGCAACACGACACACAGTGAGCAGTGAGAACTAAGAAAGCAGAAGTGGAACAAGAGGGAGAAAAGAAGGCAAAGTAAAGGGAAAAGTCTTATCACACTGGCTTAATCAGGAGCCTCAAAACAGTGAATACAAAATACAAACGACAGAAAAATATATAGATTTTATTTATTTATTATACACAGAGATACAAATATTAATTTTGCAACTCATTTTACTTATTCAGTTTAGGTTTTTTGCTTTTTGTAGCAACATTAGTCTTTTTTCAAATTTTCTATTTTCCTGACACTTAAGAATCAAAACATCACAAGAAGAATCTTCTGGAACAAAAAAAAGAGAAAATGAACTTCAGCTATTACACAGTGAAAGAGATTTTATCAGTTCCATGTATTCAACAGAGCTTCAACAACTGCGATAACTCTTATTTTGCAGAATTAATGTTACTTACAATTCTCCGCTAACTGATTTGCATTGAATACATCCTCCACAAAAGGTGACAAACATTTATTTCACAACTAACAAAGGTGATTAGGAATGACTTTACCCCACTGCACTTTATTCCTCAGAAGGCAAAATTAAAATTGAGGACAACCAGGGGGAGTTCTTATTGGTTCAACAGTGGCTGACTGCTAGGATTACACTGCCCCCCAGTGGCACAAAGTAAAAGCTTACATTTCTGCATTGACGAGCAGAAGGCAATCAAATTTTATAAAACGTTCAGAATGAAGCTGAAAGTTAGGTCCTCAGAGCTAGTTGGTGTGCTGATCTAAAGACACATAACCAGACGGGTGTTGGCAAATATGTAGAAACTAAGATTAGGTTCATAGTGTAAATTTTAAATGCCAGCTGAGCCCAAATTAGCTCTCATTCACAGGATATGCTGTGGTGGAGTATTTTCCAAAACAAATTTGGTCTGCGTGTGTAGTAGAACATTTATTAGTTCAGGCTGTAGATGAAAATGCCCAAATTGCCTATTTCGCTATTCATTTTAACTGGATGTAAACATACATGCGCAAACAGTCACACTCTCATGACATTTGATCAATAAATGGCAAAAACAATTACTTAAACAAATACACCGTATTTCTGCAACTTTTCAGCACCCACAGATGATGATATATCGCCCAGGAAAAGCTTGTAACACTGTCAGTCATTCCATTTATGCACTGTTTGATTGTCGAATATAGAGTATTTCCAACTTTACATCCTCTGTGGAACAAAACGATTGACAGTGTTTGAAAATGGCCTGACAACGTGAAAACATGTATGACAGCATGCCGGTCGTCACTTCAAGGAAAAGGGAGACATGGGAATGCAAGAGAGGGAGACTGCAAGTCATCAGGCGAATATGTGGATTATGATGGTCTCT
Source organism: Pelmatolapia mariae (assembly GCF_036321145.2). Lineage (NCBI taxonomy): Eukaryota > Metazoa > Chordata > Actinopteri > Cichliformes > Cichlidae > Pelmatolapia > Pelmatolapia mariae. The sequence continues at coordinate 1,964,257 of NC_086238.1, read as the reverse complement.
GTGGAGCAGAGGAGGGAGAAGAGTTGAAAGGAGATGGAGAACAGTGATGTGAAATGTTTTATGTGGAGGAAAGAGTACTGAAGTGGACAGAGGACAAAAGGAAAAACTTTTGATAATATTCTGGCTAAAATACAGGCCAGGAGGAAAGTTTGGCAATGAGATAAAGGGACAAGGAAGACAAAGAGGAATATGGGTTACCTTTCAACCTCCTATTTCTACCAGAATGCACAATCAAAGATCATTTTTTTGTATTATTTTCCTTGGTTCCTTATGTACAAGAAAGCTATTACACAATGTGATGCAAAGAGAAGGAAAGACCCTGATTTATTTATTTTTTTTAAAGTGTAACCAGAATAGGTGGACAGTTTCTGGCATATCACACGTTTTGAAATAAACAACTTTTTGACTTATACAGGTTCAAGACTGGATGTATTCCTCTTAAGTAAAAGCAAAAAAAAAAATGGATGGATGGATGTCCTCACATTGTTATTTACTGATGGGCCACTGACAAGAGGAACTGTTTAGCATCATACCTGTGAGTGGCTGACTGAGAACATTTTTATTGTATACTTAACTCCAGAATAGTATGGTCTCTCAATCTCTAATTTATTCAAGCAAATTCAATAATACACAAAAGTTATTCTGTTAAGGTGACGATTACAAATAGCTCCTATAAGTAACTTTGGCAATTGAAGCCTTACTTCTGATTAAGCATCAAAGTCAAGAGTGTCTTTGTACTCAAATGGTTAAAAAAAGTAAAGATAAAAAAATAGTAACTTAGAACATCACATTAAAGAAAAACAAAATCACTTTTTCAGAGCTTTCCTTAAAGCTTTAATACTGCTGTTGATGTTAAATATATCAAATTTGTTAGATTCTTTTTTTGGTTAAGGCTGACACTTCATTATTCCTCACAAACCTGCAATGTAATCTTTGTGTCTATAAGTACAGAGGAACCTTAAAACTTCATTCAACACATTTGCATTATTTGCACTGAGACAGATATGTAAAGAAGTTACAGATACACAGAAGTACAAACATTGCACATGTACTTAAAAGTGCTAATGCCTTGAGGAAGTGTGCAGATCTTTCCACTTTTTCAAAGAAACAAATATCTTTTAGTTTCTTGGATAAACTGCTGCTATCTCTCAATTTCCTGCCCCAAGCAACCTCACTTAGTGCCTTTCCCTCCAGGGAGCTTTTTCTTGGCAAACAGAGCTGTTTATTTTACTAAAAAGGGGCCCTCAATTCAGCTGGTTCGTCTAATTAAAATGTTGCTAAAGCATCGAGGAGAAGGCATTTTATTTAACGGCTAATTGTGCTGACGCCAGGGACTGGGATATTTTATGCATACACTTTCCAAGATCTTGGGGAAATAACACAAACGTGTGGACACGCACACACAGAGGAGATCGGTTTCTTGTTCATCGGTGGGATGAATTTTAAACAGTCAGGAGTATCAAGTTAATCAGTGAGAATTCATTGGGGGGATATCGGGTTGCCTTTTAACACAGGAGGATGCATGTATGATTAACGCACTGCTCCCCCATCGGACTGAACAGAATAATTGTCTTGTTTACCAACAGGTGTTTTTAATCTAGACACAGGAATTAACAGTCCTTGTTTGTAAGGGCGCTCAGGGGTTGCCATGTTTAAGACGTAATGGCTTGTCGTTTACTTATCAGCAGCTCGTGTCAATCTAATTGAGCATTTCAAGTCAAGTAAAGTTTAGAAAGCGAAAGATTTTTATTTAAAAATGCTTTGTCAGTTGCTTTTCTAGTGGAAACCAATCCACTGAACATCCTTTGATCAAATTATGTTGATAAATGTTAGGAAACAGGATTATAAAAACCATTATGCTTTATGCCCCATTTCCTCAGCGAAAAAAAAAAAATATTGTATCACCCAGACACAAGTGAAGGATCTCATATGATGGCTACTGCAGCCAATCTCTTTTGGTAACAAGGATGAGATGTCTCAAATTCCCCATCTGTGTTTCTTTGGTCAGTTTTTAAAAGAGGCAACAGTGACAACCCTAGTTGTGTAAGCATAAAGTCACTGCTGACCCCCACCAAAAAAAAAAAAAAAAAAAAAAAACCCTCACCCAACTAAATGTAACTCAGATTATTTTGTGGTAGTGGTCATGCATATTTAACTCCTTAAGTGTTCTTGAAGTCCAAATGATGATATTCATTGTATAAAACTGCTAATGAAAAAATTTAAAGAAAAAAATAGGATCAACTGACCCACTAATTTAAAGTCTAATACACAGGTCTATATCTGGTCAGTAACCATCTGGCAAGAACTTTTTTCTCCAAATGGTTAGCAAGTGGTTGCCGGCAGTTTCTAGGTGAAATTTGTTGCAAAGCGTGCTGCACCAAAACCCTTCCTGTGATTGCTTTGGTTGCAATCAGACTGCCGTAGTCACCAGTAGTGACCACACAACACGTTGATTTGTCTGCAAACACTCGGTAACTACAACACAAATTTCAAAAAGTACAACTCTTACTCTGAAGGCAAACATCCTCGGATTCCAGTTTGTGTCACACATTTCACAGTTTTACTACAGCTCAAAGTAATGAGTGACAGTTTACGGACAAGTCAGCATCTTCCATGCAAACTATGGGCAACTTTGGCAATTTACTAGCAACCAAAGCAATCACATGGAGTACAGCAGCCTCTTTGCAACCAGTTTCACGAGCAACCACTTTCAAAGTTGTGGGCGAATACATGTTATTCACAAACTACTGGTTGCTAGATGGTTGCCAACTAGTCTATAGACCTGTGTGACTAGACTAAATGTTCAATTAGGTCCCAAAGTACTCAAGTATCCTGGCAGATCTAAGCAGAAGATCCATCTAAAAGAAGCTGAAACACCAAAGATGCTGAACCAAGAAAAGGTTTAGCAATTGATACCTTAAGAATTAACCCTTTATCAGAATAGGTGCCAGTTAATAAAACTGCCCACCTATAATTTAACCTTTAAAATATTTAATGTTATAAATGTCTAGTGTAGGATTACTGTACATGTAACACGGTAAGTAACACGGTAAACTATTATTCTTCCTAAACCCCTCCAGATCAACAGATGTGATGCCAGTGGGAAATAAATTTATCACATTTATTATTTTTAATTCCCTGTTCTGTGGATTTTCTGTCATCGTGAGAACTCAACACATATGTCAAGTCACCTCATTTAAGTGTTATCAATGAAAATTGCTAGCATTTTTTCTTCTCTAATGAAGTGCAAAATCACTTGACTTGGGTTCTGCTCGTCTTTGGATTAGGATGGTTTGGACAGGGATGGTGTGAATTTGGTGCAGTTATTGTAGTGAAGCAACCAGGCATGGGGAAAGCGGGTGAAGGCTCCTCAGTGAGAGTAAAAGCCTAGCTTGTATTACCTTTTCACACGTCAGCTTGAAGCTGACAGGTTGCTAAAGCAAAGGTATTTTAACATCCAATTTCAACAGTTTTGTGGCACAATCCTGACAAACTAGGGTGAAAATGAAAATCGAGGAGAGACAAAGAGGGATCTTAACTTGGGAATGGATAGGTTTCTTTTCTTTGTCAACTGTCTTTTTTTTTTGTCCCCTAAAGAAAATAAAAACACTTTAACAGAGTCTGTCACTACCACCATTTCTCACTATTTCACAAAATAAAATAAATCTCCACCTATCTCTCTCATATATGCCCACATTTGTAGATATCTATACATATATAGATGTATAGATATCTCACACACAGTGTTTTGCTGATGCATTTATCTAAAGCACCTTGAAAACTGCCATGGTTTGAAAAAAATACATCCTGAACCTTGTTATTTCAAAATAACAATTAAAAGGAGCCAGTACATTTGTGGAGCAAAAGTCAGCAAAAATTAATAATTTAAAAATAATAATAATGTAATAATACATCAGGCTGTAAATTAATTAGAAAAGTATTGACTTTATCCATTGGTTTGTGCACTCCCACTATGAAGTTTTGAAGCATGATATCGTCTATTTACCCTACATGGGGCAATAATTGCCAAAGAAAATCAAAAACAAAAAGCAAACGTATTGAATGAGGTATTCATTGACTTCTATGCAGTTGGAGTACTTTTTAAAACCAGGAGTTGCCCCCAGCCACCATCACACTGGCCATTAGTAACAATGCCAGTTTAAGGCATTAAAGCGTTAATGTTGCTCCAAGTAGACCCTGCATTATCTCAATAGTTCCTGATGTTATTCCCTGCAATCACAGCTTTTTGCATTGTTATAAAGCAGGACTGATTTTGGTCTGAACACTAATCTAGAGTCTATTCAGCAATTCTGTAATCACAATATCATTTACACTGGAAATCCACAACTATTTACCAGCAAGGACCCAGCTACAGGCTAGAAGGTCAGCCTCTCGGGCTACTCCAGGGTCACAGATGATTACATGGGTGAACATAGTTTGTTTTTGTTTTTTAAATAATAAAGTATCTCAATTTACATGTCACAACAGCACTGGCTACATTAGATAAAGATTATGCCAATAACATCTAACATGGATGACACTATGCAAGAAAGGGTGTGACAGTAGTTTACTACAAAGAGGAAGAAGCAGGATGAAAAATAAATAAATAAAATAGGGTTTTTTAAAAGCAGCATCAAAAGCATAGAAAGTATGTGCAATGGACAGTTTGCACAGGTTGTTTTAGCAACAAGTTTCACTATTGCTCTTTATACATTAGAACTTCAGTATTCTCTGTGGTTGGCATTATATCTTCACTTTTACAGTTGATATTCCAAGAACAAGTCCATCAAGTGAGACAAGCTCCAGGACATGGATGGATAGACATCTATCGATTAACAACCAAAAACAGAAAGTCCTCACAAACCAGTTGGCAGAGGAACCAAACATAACAGTAGTAAACATATCAATCTTCAAATTCAACTCTTGGCAAGAAAACTACTAAGCATCTTTCACAAATTATTAAAATAAATATATTGGATTTAGCAGTTTCCTACAGATTTTAACATTTTTGTCCTGAACTTGTTTGGAAAGCGTTGCTGAGATACCAATGATACAAGGAGAACAGAGTCTTAACCACTGCAGCCTTTACTATCGCATAAGTGAAACATGAAATATGGACATCCATAAAACCCGCATTTGTGCATCTTGTCCATCAGTCACATGTTTACACTTTCTCCTGCCAGGCTCCTGAAGCGGTCAAAACCATTTTCTCTGACAGCTGGCATTTTTTAGAGAGCTCATCATCTGTGGCAGCTGTAATTCCTGTCTGTTTTGACAAATTTTCTCCCAGGTTCATTTCTGTATTAATGATATTGGGTGACGCATTAAGTCGTTTTCGGCTGCTGTGAATTTATTCCTTCCATGGCATCAAAACACATTACATAAGTCACCAGAGACTCCTGAGGTAACAAAATACTTTTAGGGCCGACTAAATCTGAAAAGGGCTTGAAAACACTCACTAGCCTGGCAACAAGACGACTCCAAACAGCCAATAATTCTATAATCTTCAAGATGAATTTTTCCAACCTAATTTCCATTCCTGGTCTTTCTTTTAAGGATATTGTGAATTGATTTTAGTGGACTGTTATCTCCAATTATGTACACAAGATGACTTCTTGGATTTAGAATAAAACAGTGTCCATACCAGATTAAAGCTCAACTTTGAGCTGTTCCTTCACCCCCTCCTCCCCTCCAGTGAGCATGGTAGGATCCCATCCTATTTAGAAAAGGGTTAGCCAGGATTAAAGGGTGTTTCTGACGCTCTTATCTAGTGTTTGAGCACTTGATCACGGAGGCGTGCCCTAATCCAAACATCAATGCAGTTCCATCAACACGCTCTCCTGGAGCAACTCGCCAACAAAGGGGCTGTTGGGGCTTGTTTAGATGGGGGCCACACACACACACACACACGCACATGCCCCAGCCTTAAACACACAACATACACACACGTGCAGAGAAACACACAGATCCCTTTTAAGGAACACTGTTTCTGCTGTTGCTCGCTTTGATAACTGATGCCAAATGTCTAATCTCATAAACGTCTGCTTGTTCTCTGGTGACGGACTCAGATTTAGGATCTGTGAAGCATTTACGTGTGTGTCTTCATCTGCAGCGCCGTGTGTCGCACAAGGCCTGTTTGGAAATCTAAGTGGGAGATTAAGTCAGGTTGGTTGATCACCAGTGGATTTGTTTACAGCTGGCTTTAGACAGAGATGATAAGCTGTTTATGTCAGATCTGTCATGAATAATTGCAAATGTCTGGGCCTTCTGATGTGTGTAACATGATATCCTTTGCGATAGCGTTGGTGTAGATAAGCAATCAACAACTGTATATAATTTTTCAAAACTATTATTTAGACCTTTAAAATGAACAATCAGTAACAGTTAAATGGTTTAACATTACTGCAGACAACTTTGATATTATGAATGTGTCTATTAACGAATCTGCAAAAGTCTTAATTTAGAGGAGCATTTAGTAATGGTGCATTTCTTTCTAAGAGTCCCTATGGCTACCCACGCAGAGATAGACAGGCTGGTCGAGTGTGGTCAAACAAACAAAAAAAAAAATGACCCTTTGCTTCCCCTGTGGGCCTGCTGGCTATTTGACAGGACTGTATATCATACTATTAGATGAGCTATAATTGCAAGTGACTGCTCTGTGTTTCTCAGAAGTGGCTGTGTTCTGTGTGTGTGTGCCTGTGCATGTTTGTGTGGTGGGGGTTCAGTGGTGTTTTTGTTAAAATAAAAGGGAGAAGTGTTGTGCTTGCTGTGGATTCTTTAGGAAATTGCTGTCGCACACGCAGGGGCTGGAGCCGAGGCCTGGCGACAGAGACAGAGTCTGGCTCCCAGAACCATTACTGCGCCTGCTGGAGCCACGGAGGCCAAGCTGTGTGAGTCAATGTGTGTTTTGATAGTGCTGCAAGGTTTTTTGAGCCCAAGCTTGACAAAATATGTGTATGACTACAATGGTGTCTGTACCTAATTCAGCTTTCTTTGTTAAGTCTAATCAAAATTGTTGCTTTTGTTAAAGCTGTTGTTGAGTGATAATGCCAGTTTATTCCAACAAAATCTTAGTTATAATTACACCAAGGCAAAACAATCTCACAATTATATTGGTGACCTTTTCATATACCTTATGGAGTGTCTGTGTCTATATTATGATATTATACTGTATGAGTATGTTTAGATATCACTACAAAAGGTCCAAAGTTGAGAAGTTACCTATAAATTAGCAGTCCAAACAGAAATTTGTAGTCGCCACTCCAGAGAACCCACAGACTAAACAATGATGACCCCAATGGTGACCTTAGAAGTACACACACACACCAAAATGATATATAGCATTTTCTAACCTCCTGGTCCAAGAGCAAAAACTGAACAATTTGGTCAGTATTGGGGAAAATTTTTTTAATAAAATTAAGAAAAAATAAAGTTTTTATAATCAATAAATCTGCCAATTATTTTTGAAATCCTTGATCATTTTTGACCTCCAGAACCTCAAATTATGACCTTAAACGAGCCAAGTAGTCATGTCTGTCCAGGCTTAATGTTTGCATTTGTTGAATACAGCAGATTGTGTTTCTTACTGGCTCATGTTTTAAGAACCTACCAAAGGATGGGTATGCCAAATTACCTTAGGCTACGAATGCTGTGGATTTTGGCATAGTTCATGTTACATACTTGTTCCTGTACAAATAAACAGAAACAAGGAAAGACTCGCATAAAAATCAAGCTACAACTTTGAATAAATCAGTGGGTTCAAAGGATTAGTTTCATCAAAAAGCTGACCAAATGTAAAAATGGTCAGGAAAGTATTTCTGCTGTGAAAAGTCCTATTAGAAATGTATTTTAATAAAAAACATCTGAATTCCGAGTTAGAGCCAAAAGCATATGTTGTGAGGTCAAAGTGACCTTGACCTTTGACAACTCTAATCTGTTCATTCATGAGTTCAGGCAACAGTTTGTGCCTAAATTGAAAAATATTCTCTCTTTGGATATCTAGTTCATGAGAACAGACAGCTGTTACTTGCTCAGAGGAATAAAAAGCTCTAATTTTCCCTGAAACCCACGACTGTCCTCAAATTGTTTGAAGCTTGCTGTACAGTTCAAAATTTACATTTTGCAAGGCAAGTAAAAGCATAAAATCTGTACATCTCAGCAGCCAGAGCCTACAGATGTTTGCAAAATTTTTGAAATGAACAATGAACAGTTTTAGTCAATGAGATCTCAGTAACACTTGTCCAAAACCCTTGATGCCAGTGTCATTGTGACTAGTTAAAAATCATTGGTTTCCAGGTGATTGCATTTATTTATTTTTTTGTATTTAGCGACCGACTGCAAGAAGTTGCAGCAGGTCACCCATAGGTTGAGTGTGCTGCATGGTCAACCACTGGGTCACCATTGTTGATAGTAAGGCAATTGCATAGGTTGCCTGCTGGGAAGCAACATGTCTCCAGACAATCGCGACTGCAATCATTCTCAGACAGGCTGACAAAGCAAATTGCAAACCATCATCTAATCTATAGACTGGCAGATTTTCAATTCAGTCTGCACTGACGAGTCCAGCACACCTAAAATGTGCCTCTTTGCAATAGGGGAGTCGATTCAACTGGTTGTATTCTGATTATATTCCTATATAAAAGCAAGGTTGCTGAGTGCCTTTTTTAAGTTGCCTTTAGGAATTTTCCAGGTTTCTTGAAGGACCTTCCAGCACCCTTCTTTGTACGCTCGCTGCCTTTTGTTTTGTGTTCCTTTAGGATGATTCCACTGCTTCAGTAATGTAAAGGTCTGGATTCTGAGGACATCAATCCATGACTGTATTCCATTTGTTCATCTATGCAGGTTTGCTTTTACTGTATTGGCAGTGTGTTTGGGATCAAGCTGAAAAATGAAGCCGCTGCCAATTAGATGCTTTTTTTTATCTGATGGTACTATTAAGCTTTCATAATTTTGCTAAGATCCCCAACACTGCTGGCTGAAATGCAGCACCTAATCATGACAGAGTTGTGTCACTATTGTACCCCTGTCCTGACCTGCTAATGACAATCTAAAGCACAAGTTTCAAATTTAGACTAATGCCATAAGACCTTCATAAGACAGAAAAACTACTGCTCAACATATTATTATTATGTTGAGCATATTATATTATTATTATTATCATCATCATTATTATTATATACATTATTGATTCACTCATCTGCCTTCAGGTCACCAGTTTGTTGCAGGGCTAACACACAGAGACAGACAATCATTGGCCTGCCAGGTAGAGAAATGTGATTTGTCACTCCATTGTTCCTCCGAATGCATTGTTGGCATGCTTTACATCACTGCATCTGAAACTTTGCATTACACTTGGTGATATAAGGCTTGGAAACAGCTGCTCGGCCATGGAAACCAATTCAATGAAGCTCTCTATGAACTGTTCTTGAGCTAATCTGAAGACCACAGGAAGTTTGGAGGCCTGTAGTGATGAACGCTGCAAGACTGGAGACCTGTGCGCACTATGCGCCTCACCATCCACTGACCCCACTCTGGGATTTTAAATGGCCTACCACTTCGTGGATGAGTTTCTGTCGTTCCCAACCACTTTCACTTTGTTTTAATACCACCAACGGTTGACAGTGGAATATTTAGTAGTGAGGAAATTTCACAATTGGACTTCTTGCAAAGGTGGCATCCTGTCACAGTACCACACTGGAATTCACTGAAGTCCAGATAACAACCTTTTCTTTCACAAATTTTTGTTGAAGCAGTCTGATGGCTAGATGTTTGATTTTATAAACCTGTGGTCATGGAAGTGTTGGAACACCTGAATTCAGTAATTTGGATGGGTTAGTCAATATGTCTGGGATTAGTGAATTGGCACTTTTTTCGTTAGGCATTTGCATTTAGCAGCCTTTTTTTTCCTGAAGAAGAGCTCCACCATTTACACCATTTAAAAGTGCAAATGGTGTTACTGTTTTTCTCTTAAATACAGTGAGAGTGCATATAATATTAAACATATAATTTTTAATTAATACATTTTAGAAAATTATAGTGACCCACTTTAAACCATCTTCCGTACAGTCTATGAAAACCAGTTACGGAATTTGAGAGCACTGAGCCAGAATGTGAAGGCCTGTCTCCCTCTGCTGGAAGAGAGATGTAGTGTTATGGAGGGAAGCATTGCAGCACTGTGACCACAATAAGAACCCCAGTCCCAATGACTCCTATTTGCCCCTAAACCTCAAAAACTGTTAGGTCGACCTCTGACCTTATACCACACACTGGAGCAACCTCATTTGTCACCTGGATATGGAGTGTTGTGATAAGGGGGTGGAGGGAAGAGCGGGGTGGTTGGAGGGGTGTATGGGTGTTTGGGGGTCATTAATGTGCAGGGCAGTGCCAATGTTGATTCTTTCTTTTTTTTCTTCTTTTTTTTTAAAGGGGGACGTGGCTTTGGGGGTATAAACAGTCTTGAAGGGAAAGAAGGCTTTTATGTGTGTGTACAAAAGTTACAGACAGAGAGACGCTGTCTGGTTTGATTCTGATTGGCCGGGGAGGCCGGGGATGCAGAGGGGTCATGGAGTCAGGCCTGATGAATGTTTTGTGATACTCAGGGGGGGTCTGTATGAGAGGGGGAGCGTAATGTGGTTTGAATTAGTGACAAGCTGAACCCCTTTAAACATACTCTGTAATTACTAGTATAACTTAAATCAGTAGAGAAGGTTCATAAAAAAAACTTTTGGAGATAAGAACAGGAAAAGTTTTCATTTTTATTCCCATTTATTTTTGGCAGCTGTTAAATTTTGCAAAATAGTATAGCTAGTTCCCTATGCAGTAAAATCTTTGATATTTTTGACACTGACAACCATGCACTAGCTGAAGTGAAGCTGTGCTTAAAAGACTTGGCATATTTTTCAAAATTGTCTCTATGTGAGGAATTTTAAGGCACAACTCTATAGCAAAATGTAAAATAAAGCGTTGCTTTTTTAGAAAAAAAAATGTGATTAGGCTACTACTTAAGTATAAAAATTACACCTTTGACCAAAGAACTAGATTACACCTGAAGTTGATCCCCAGGGTTGACTGCCCACTGCTCCTAGAATAGATTAAATGTGGACGTTTCCCAACACTGAAAAATAAAAGGATATTTGATCTGCTTTTTCTTTTTCTTTCTTTTTATACAAACAAATTTTCACCATCTCAGTTTTACCTCAACTGTACTGAAATCAAAAGAAAGGCCACTGAAATCATTTTAAAAGATGAATTGGGGTTGTAATGGGGAACATTATTACATTTTGAACACAGCATATATACTCCCATTGAAATGAAGTTATAGGTTGTAATGATGATGTGTAATCTTTGCAGTTATTTGAATTACCTGGAGGCGGAATAGAGCATACTTAAACTAGACACAGTTGCCTCATACTGTGCCTGAGCATGATTATCCTCCCTCCCCACTCACCCTCTGACCTGCACTCACACTGCACGTAATGAGCCGGGTCCAAGTATGCATCCATTTGTCTCAGCGCCTCCGTTTCTCTTGTGCATGTTCTCTTTATTTCACATGCATACACTCTCCTGAAAAGCGCTCTCGCACAGTTTCGCAGAGGCAGCTGTCACTGAGGAAGTGTTGACATTTCATGTTTGAGTGCAGATAGCGATCAAATTGTATGCATCCCATACTCAAGTCCAACTGGACCATGGTTTGTCTACTTGCGCCTGAGCATGGCATGCACATCACACTAGTCAAATGAACTGGAGTTTGGGGGTTCAACATGCTCGGGCAGTGTACTGATCATCTTGTGTCTGCTGTGCCAAAGACTACACCCTAAGGGTAATTGGGTTCCTGCTCTTAAATGTTCAACCACATACACTGGAAGTTGTTTCAGCTCGTCAATGTCAGATATCTCTCATGTGTTAATCTCTACCTACTGATACATCTTTTGATGGCCTCCCACCATGAAAGAGCAATCGTATTATCAACATGTCAACATTTTAACAGTAAGGGGCTTGTAGTTGATCCTGCACAGGATTGTTTCATTAACAACAAGCACAAAGAGGTCTTCAGAGAGAACGTTTTCCTAATATTGATAAAGAGAGTTTTAACCAGGTGTAAGGATGCATAACCCTTCAGGTTCTTCATCTTTATCTTTACTCTGACTGATCCTGAGTAGCTATAAAAATGTATAAAAACTAAGTTTCCAGTGCCAGTTAAACACAAGAATAACTATATCTACAATCTCTTTTAGCAGTTTGAAAAGTATTTTACCTTACTGGTGGTTACTTATTTAATCATTAAAAAAAAAAACATTAAAAAAAAGAAACAACACAGACAAATATCCTTGAGCGGCCATTATTACAGTTAACTGAAAAAACAAAGATAGTCAACTGTCAAAGTGGAAAAAAGCCAACAAACAGCAAGTGCCTGTTATAAATATTTTCCCTACTGCCAAAACAACAAGCATGCCTTTCAAGTTTAGACACAAGTTCAAACACTATGGAAGTCTTACCTGACCAGTCATGTCAATCAAGGCTCACTTTGACATCTAGTTAATGAAAGATAACACATGTTATCAAAGGAAATTAATTTAAATAATGACTTGTTGACTCATCAAAAATAAATAATGACTTTCTAGTTTATGACAGAAGTTGATGTTTGGGAAACATGGGTGCCTGTGGGAGGTAAAGATTGTTTTAACCTGGCACCTCTGCATGAAACTACTTGAGTTCTTAACACATTAAAAACAGACAATCATACAAATTATAATCGAGTAAGTAATCCATAGATGAAAATAAATAATGTAAAATTCTGTAAAACAACCAGAGATATGTTTTTAAATTAATTAAATTTGAAAGCAGTAGGCCAATAGGATACTGAAGCAGAAAACTCTGCTCTCTATCTGCCAGATTCAATGTGGTTGAATCCTAGTCGGTATGTCTGTACAATGGTATTAAGTGAAAAAGTGAATTAAATTCCAGATTAAAAAGTTGTTCCTCAGAGTTTTTTCCACTTATCAGTAGAATTTGTATCCCTAATACAGTACTTTGTCTTGGATCACCTCTCATTCCTTTTGTTGGAAAAAGAGAATTAGACTCGGTCAGTCATTGAAATATCAGCAAATATAAACTGAAATACAATATATAAGGCAAAAACGATTTCATCGATTTTTTTCTATTCAGGGACACTGGCAATCTGTTTTGGGATCATAGTCGTGGTGAACAATGAAGCTGTTGCCAGACACTTAATCAAAAGATCAAGCTTTAACATTTTTTTTACCTTCATTTTTTATAAGATTCCCAACAGTACTGACTGAAACACAAGCCCAAACCATGACAGAACCTCCCACCATGTTTACAGATAGCTGTAGATATACACTATTGTATCTTTCTCCTGACATACTGATGACGATTTCAACCAAACAAAATTTGGATTCATCACTCCATAAAACCTGTATTTTCTGTCCACTTCTTGTGTAATTTGGTATACCTCAGCCTTTTCTCCCTATTTCCCATTCTTAAAAATGGGTTCTCTACAGCCACACATCTACTGAGACCATTTCTGATGAAGTTTCAGTGAACTGAAATGGATGAACTGAAATGCCAGATGCATTTGTCAGCTCTCATGTCAGGTCTTTGCTGGATTTTTTCCCCCAATTTCTTAAGTTTCAGACACTGTTCATCTGCTGTAGATATCTTTTTTAGGCCTGTCATTTCTTGTGTCCTCCACTTGTTCAATTTTTTCAAGATTTTAAATATACTATGCCAAGATTTAAGCAAAAACCTAATTGGGAATCACTTTGGCAATGTTTGTAGATTCAACTAAAGAAATGAGAACAACTAATGTGCTTTTGCAACAGGATGATAGTAACAAGCAAGTCGTAAGTGGCAAAGTGTTAAGTGGGTTGACAAACATGAAGAAACATTCCTCTGAAAATGTCAATGTTCAATAAAAAATGCGAAAGACCTTCAGAATTACTACTGGAGAATTATTGCTCAAGATCACTAGAATACTGAATAATAGGAATAGGATAGTGGGAGCCAGTGTAGCTCTACTAAGACTAGACTGATGTAGTCTCTATTATTGGTTTTCATTAATAACCTTGCAAAAGACTTCTGAATAAGCTGCAGCCTACTGAAAGTTATTTTAAGGAGTCTAGCAAAAAGAGCACTGCAGTAATTCAGTTTTCAAGAGAAGAATGCATAAATGCCTGGATGAGTTTTTCCTAGTCATGGCAAGTTAGGAAAGGTGTGACAGGTCAAAATGCCTGCCCTGAAATAGCCTGAAATCACTCCAACTCAAGCCAAGCCAGGTCACAAAGCAAATGCCAGTGCAATACTTATTTGAGGGTATCTTTCCAAACTAAACATTAATGACAACCAGTTCCTACAGGTTCACTAATAAAAATAAATAAATAAATGAAACTGACCAATCTTATCTGTAGCATGCCAACACTAAGTTCATGGATAGAGGACATAGAAACTGTGTGGATATAGCATACTAAATTACTGCACACTTTAGGCTAGAGTATTGTTTAAAATCAAATAACACAACAGGATAACAAGTCACTATCACAGAACTATTGAAGAACAAAGATTAGTGCTGACCAATAAATAATCATTATCACCGTGATAGAATTATCCTAATAAAAGGCAATGATTAAGAAAGGTAAGTGACTCATCATGTCAATATTTCACCATGTCCAATAAAATCATGTTTGAAATACACTCACTAGCCACTTTGTTAGGTGCATCTGTTCAACCATTTGTTAATGCAAATATCTCATCAGCCAGCCACACTGCAACAACTCGATGCATTTAGAAATGTAGACATGATCAAGACAACATGCTGAAGATCAAGCTGAGCATCAGAATGGGGAAGAATGGCTGTTGTTTACAGACGGACTCATATGAGTATTTCAGTAACTGCTGATGTAATCAGACTTTCCAGCAGCACTCCTGTCAGCTAAGAACAGGAAACTGAGGCTGCCAATTGCACAGGCTAACCAAAATTTTTCAACAGAAGATCGGAAAAATCTTGCTTGGTCGGATGAGTCTCAATTTCTGCCGCAACACTGGGTTTTTTTGAATTTGACCATAACAATATGAAGCATGGATCCATCCTACCATGATTCAATAGTTCAGGCTGGTGCTGGTGTAATAGGATGAATGATATTTTCTTTGTACACTTTGGGCACCTTAGTACCAGCTGAGCATCATTTACACGTCACAGCCCACCTGAATATCCATGTCCATCCCTTTATGACTACACCATACCAATGAGGCTATGCTTCTGTTGGCCGCATCCAGCAGGGTACCTCACCCTATTACGAAGTCCCAATCAAATCTTATAGTTTCATGAACATGACAATAAGGACAACATACTCAATTGGCCTCCACAGTTACCAGCTCTCAATCCAATAAAACTAGATGTGGTGGAACGGAAGATACACATCATGCAATATAACAAAGTATTTTATTCTATTTTGTAGAGTATTTTATTCTATGTGTATAGTACTTATTGTATTGTATATAGTATTTTATTTTATTCTGTTTTGTATAGCATGTTATTCTATCTTATCTTATTCTATTGGGGTTTTTTGTTTTGTTTTGTTTTTTCTTAATTTTTACTGCTCTTAACTTGCACTTTCTGCTGTGACCACCAAAATTTCCCACGTGTATGATTAATAAAGGTTCATCTTATCTTGTCTTATCTTATTCATGTGCAGCCCGGTCTTACGGTCCCACCACAGGATTTCAGTCAGGTTGAGATGTGCAGCATTTGTATGATGCCATCATGTCAATATGGACCAAAATCTCTAAGGAACTTTCAGCACCTTGTTGAATCTATGCCACAAATTAAGAAAGTTCTGAAAGGAAAAGGCAGTTCAAAGTGCCAAGTGAGTGCAATTTATTTTTTGTTTTGGAATATTATTAAAAAAAGAAATCTGTGAGGCCTATTTTAGGGTTGGGGCACTAATTTAAATTCAGTTTTAATCATATAGCACCAAATCACAACAACAGTAGCTTTTTAAATTAAAACAGGAAGATATGTCATCACCGTACTTGACATGGTCCCCATGTCTGCCCGGCCGGCCCCACAAGGTTACATGTGTTTTTGTTTACTCTCTCCCTCTTTCTCTCGCCACTCCACCTGGGCGGAGCTCACTGCGGGCTCCCGCCCTTGGCCCACACACCTGTTGGCCATCACGCTGCCATTATGCGTTTGCCATTTAAGGCCGGGACGCAGACAGTCTCATCGTTGGATGATTGTGTGAGACACGTTAGTGAGCCACTCTAGCCTCAGTGAAGTTTTCTTGTGTTAGTCTGTGATTCTGCGTAACCGATCTCTCTTGTGTATAGTTTTCCCGGTCCCGTAACCTAACCGCTTTGTGGACATGTGTAAGTTGGAGTGTGAAGAAGAGAGCGAGTGTGAGAGAGCTTCCCCTTCCCGGATTTCCCCCTGGACCCTAGGAACCCCGAATTTCCCCCACTGTATATATTCTGCACCTGGTGATTATGTAAATAAACTCTGTGTTTGGAACTGAACCCTGCTCTGCGCTTGAGTCCCGCCATCGCTTGTGACAGTACTGAATGTTATGACACATGGCATATATTCCTCACACTATGCAGGCCTGTTAAAAGACTACTTTCCACATTAATGACAGCTACATTCAATAGTAGCACCAAGCCAGGAAAGAAAACATGTCTAATAATATGAACCCAAACACTAGCAAGCTATAGGAAACTAAAAATGTTATTTTAACCTGAGATCA